>NC_138725.1:32856881-32869381 GCF_965113295.1 Leuciscus leuciscus | reverse complement strand
ACTGGCGCTCATTACGTCATCGCTCGCGTTAAACTGGGCCGAGCGGTGCGTTTTCCGTCACCGCACGAGCTTCAGGACAAAGCTGAATTAACGAATTATTACCGGGGTGGGAACATTAACGTGCACACGGGATGTCCTGAACGGTTTCTGACACTTTGTAGGGGGTTCTGGGCAAGTGACGGTTACAAATAGGTTACGCGGAGCGCGCGCGCGCTCTCAAACTTCGATGAGCGCATTTACTGTATTTGCGTGCGCGCTCGCGATCTACAACTGTATAATATTCATCAGAGGCTGCAAGAAACGTACATAAGACAGTTTATATTATTTTACATTTCTTATATTTGTAAAGCGCGCACACGGTCGTCCGTGGGAGCGCGCTGCGCGAGCTCGTGCTCCTGTTGTCTAGGCCGACTTTGCAGTACAGTGTCAACTCTAAGTTTTACAAATAAATTGGTTTGTGTTGGACTTTAATGAAGGTTGTATTTAAAATAGCATAACGGACTTTAGCTTTATTCATCATAACTTACCATAGATGTACATATTTATGTTTTACACGACGACGACAGGAAAATGAACAGGATGTTCATGAAGAACTGAAGTTAGTCATTCAGTGATTGACAGTTAGTTCACACAATGACGTCAGCTTAATGTTCAGGTACTGATTTGATTTAGATTTAGTTGTGTAGTTTAAATCACTCAAATCTGCAAATATTAACATAGACAAACCAGTTTCACTTTTCTTAGAGGACGTCTGCTGTGTGTGTGTGTGTGTGTGTGTGTGTGTGTGTGAGAGTGACCTGGTTTCCTGTGAGGGAGTGTGTCTAGGACGCTGTGACCCATTAAAAGCACATGCTGGTCTTATTCTGCATTTTGTTTTAGTTGTTCTCGTTTGTTAACCCTGACATATTATGTTTGGGAATACTACTACTGCACAGTACCAGTGTATGCAAGCCCTGTCGAAAGATCATAATTTACTAGCTGAACGTAATTGCGAGTGGGAAAGTATGACGGACACAATGGATGCAACTATTTGTTTTCTTTGTAGAAAAGGTACATCACCATCTTGAAAAGTGTTTTGAACACCCCTGATGTTGTAATATAACATCTTCCCAGCATCCCGAGAGTACTTAAACACACCATACGCATGAAATACCTGCACCTGTTTTCCAAAATGTACAGTATACAGCCAGAGGCAATAACATTCACCATATTTATCTCTCTTTATGACTCATTATTTCATCAAACACTCATAGATTAGGACATTTTGAAATGCAAATAATCTTAAAAATGCAAAGTATTAAGGAAGCTAATAGCTATTCTGCACTGGTAACGTGACAAACTAAAACATTTTCAGCTTTATTGTGTGCTTTCAGTGCAGAATAAAGCAATAAGCAATGTAGAGCCAAGCCATGCATTGCAGTGATTTTGCCGTGTGCTCAGGGTCTTCGTCCCAATGCAAAGTGCGGTAAAATCACGGTAACTTGAGTTACTTGTTGCTTTCTTTCATAAAATAAATCATTGCATTCATCAGTAACACTAATTGTATTGAACCATGCCTCTCTAGGCTGTTGTGGATCTCATAAAGTGCTTTGTGTGAATCTTTCACCGCCATCTTTCTGCATCCTCAGGAGACTCGCGAGTTAAACCACTGTGTTTCCTGAGAAATGTCCCAGCTAACAGGGAACGTTCTCATAACTTTAGCTAGCAATATTCTCTCAAAGTTATGAACAAACGCTCTTCCAGTAACATTAATAAAATGTCTGTGCAACGTTATCTGGCCTTTAATAACGTTCTCAAAATGTCAGCACAAAAACATGATCTATATATCATTTTGTTAGGGATGCACAGATATGAAAATTTTGGCCGATACCGATAATTCTTTATATTTGAAAGCCGATAACCGATATATTGGCCAATAAATCTATATTTTTATATCATTTTTGAAAAACAAAAGTCTCACCATTAAAAGCCATGTCACAAACACACAATTATGATATTCTCATTATAATTTTATGTAGCCGATATGACACACTTGCGCTGCACCTTTTTTGAAATATTTCCAATCATATTTCAATATTTCAAGCAATTCAAACCCATCATGTTGAACAGTGCGGATCTGAAGTGTCTCAGCTGAAGGAAATAATACATTATTTATCGACTTGATATATCAGCCAAATCTTCTTATCACCGATAACGGTAACATAAAAAATTATAATGTATCGGCCGGTACCGCTATGATGGCCGATATGTCGTGTATCCCTAAATTTGTTTTAGAATGTTCAAAAACAACATTCCAATAATGTTTGCAAAATGGAATGTTCGCATAACGTTCGAATCGGCAAGAAAAAAAGCATGTTTAAAACACTTTGAACGTTCAGAGATCAACCCAAAATGATGTTTTCATAACTTAATGGGAGCGTTGCGTTCTCAAAAGGTGTTTTTGTTGGCTTTGCCGGGATCAGTGGAGGGAAAATGTCCGCAGGCGGATAGATGTTAATCCACAGGCACAGCAGTGTGGTGATGAACAGGTGTGGACTTGCAGGACCTTTTCCAGCTTCAGGTGTTGTTTACCTTGCGTTCAGAGCCTGGGGCATTGTGGGAAAAGTATGCGAGTGGCCGCAGGGTTTGATGGAGTGAGGTCATGTTCAGGTGCGAGGTCCGATGATGCGTGATGGTGAACGTCTCGCCTGTATGATGTCATCCACCTGATTCATGTCTTTTCCTCTGATCTTATCCTAAATTCCTCTTTTTTCTGTCTGCATTTGAACTCTGGGAGTTACAATCCCATTGTTTCTCTCCATAGAGCGTTGTTGTTTTATGGGATTACATCATTTGCAGTGCTTCATGGGAAGCGTAGCTCATTAAAGGCATAGTTGACCTTAAAATGATCATTTGCTACTTTCTTGCTCAGAAGAACACATTGGAAGATTTTTTAGAAGAATGTCAATTATGTTTAATATTTATGGCTATTTATTATGATTTGTTTTTAGAAATAAGTTCATGCCTGTTTCTGTGTGTGAATAATTGTATTATTTTATTAACTATTACATTCAGTATAATAATATATTTTATACTGAATTATTATTATATATGTATTTTATTAGTAGTATATACATATTAATTTATTTCTAAATTAATATTAAGTAAATTATTGATTAAGGATTGAAAATATTATATATTAATAAATTAATTAAACTATAAATATATGAAATGAATAAAATGTAATTTCAATGTATTTTCTAAAATAATAAATGTTTAATTTCAAAATAAATTAATGGACATTTATTATTAATAAACAAACGACTTAAGTGGAACATTTCGGAGAATGTCTCTGTGTTTATTATGTTTGTCATTTATGGTTAGTTATGATTATTTTTTTAGAAATATCAGAGATCATATCTGTTTTTGTTTTGTCTTTGCTGAATCGACTTCTGTCTGTTCCAGATTTTGACAAAATTATTAATTATTATGTTTAATATAATAATAATAATACATTTTATATTATTATTATTGATTTATATTATGTATTATTATTTATTATTATTAAATACTATTAATACATATAATAAATTATAAATATTTTATTAAATGAATAAATAATTATAAATTTAAATGATTAAATATATAATAAATAAATTATATATTTTTTAATTAAATTAATAAGAAATCATTTTAAATGTATTTAAAATTAAATAAAAATATATAAATAATGTACATTTGTTATTAACTAAATTGAACACAAAAGAATATATTTTGAAGAGTGTCAGTGTGTTTTGTCCGTGGTTCGGATCGACACGAGGGCGAGTAAATGATGCCAGAATGATCATTTTAGGTGCAATATCATATTCCTGTATCTTGTCTTGTTTTTTAAACAATCATAAATGAATGGGGAAAGTGTTTTTCCGCAGTGAAGCCTGTCTGGTTTTTCTACATTTCCCACCGCTGTCGTTTCCAGGCTTTCGGGAGTGTCCATATAATTCCTCTTCATCCTCCTTTTCCTTTTTTGGTTTTCTTTTCTTTCCCATCGAGCGGCCCCTCCCACAATGCACCTGCGTAGTTGGAGAACGCAACAATGGCAGGACGTGAGCTGATATCCAGACACACAAAGCGCTCCTCC
This sequence comes from Leuciscus leuciscus, assembly GCF_965113295.1. Lineage (NCBI taxonomy): Eukaryota > Metazoa > Chordata > Actinopteri > Cypriniformes > Leuciscidae > Leuciscus > Leuciscus leuciscus. The sequence goes on along the minus strand of NC_138725.1, from coordinate 32,865,264 downwards.
ACGTCCTGGTTGTTTGCTGAGCGCATGAACATGTGAATAAACGTCTAGTTCCTCCTCCATCCGTCTCGTTCAGCGCATGATTTGCTGCATGACTGCATTATGATGCACTGCAGACTCATCCCCCCTGCTGATTGGCTGATTGCCAGGCTCATGATGTCACTTCCTGTTGCAGAAATGATGGTGTGTTCCGGTCCGGGACGGGTCAGGGTCAGCTTAGAGCTCGTAGACTTTGAGCTTTGATTTGATTGGGTGTGGCGTCGACAAACACTGATAAGCAGAGTGAGATAAGATGCAAAACCACCGAATGAAAGACGCAAGATTTCCAGATTAAGACACTCATAAATATTTACTTACTCCAGTCAGAGATCAACGTCTCCTGATGTTATAATGTTATAATTTTTTTTTTTATTATCAGTATTTTAATATAATACATTTAATAAATGTATACTTAAATGAATCTGCATATAAAATATTGATTTGATTATTTTATTTATGATGCATATGCATTATGCATTTTTAATATGTATGTATATGTATACATTTTGTATTATTATTTTTTAGAATAATCAGCAATCAGTGGGCATTAATGTCTGTTTGCACATTATAATGTGTGTGTGTGTGTGTGCTGATCAGGTGACACACACTCTCAGACGGGCAGGAGTTCAGTGTCAGGCTCTCGATGGCAGATACTTCTCCACCGCTGTCATTTCCTTTTCTTTGTTTACGGTTTCCTGTCTCTCTCTCTCTCTCTCTCCCTCTCTCTCTCTCTCTCCACCTCTCTCTCTCTCTCTCTCTCTCTCTCTCTCTCTCTCTCTCTCTCTCTCTCTCTCTCTCTCTCTCTCTCTCTCTCTCTCTCTCTCTCTCTCTCTCTCTCTCTCTCTCTCTCTCTCTCTCTCTCTCTCTCTCTCTCTCTCTCTCTCTCTCTCTCTCTCTCTCTCTCTCTCTCTCTCTGTGTGTCTCGTCCCATAAATCTTTAAGTTCAGGATGAGAAGCCCTAATGTTCATGAAGCCCTTCACACGTTCAGTTCAGTTGTTTGTGTAAGAATGGATTCATGAACCAGTGACACAGAGTTGTGATTCATGAGGTCGAGGAAGGACAATATTTGGAAAACAATCCCCTCATTGCAGATTTCAGTGGAAGAGTCATAATAAAGTCAGATATAAAACACTTTATTACCCAGCGCTCACATTTATCATGAAGTCATAAGTGCTCAGTCAAATATGTACCACAGGAGGCGTGTTGTTTACAGCTGTGATGATGTGAAGGACATGAGGTGTGGCTGATTAATGTGAATCTGAGATGAGCAGCTCTCGTCTGATTGGCTGGAGGGATTCCTCTCTCTCTCTCTCTCTCTCTCTCTCTCGCACACACACACACACACACACACACACACACACACACACACACGGAAAGCAGAACATTCCGTTATATTTTAACTGGCGACTGGAGCATTTGCGTGTTTTTCCCCGGAGACCTTCGGTCAGAACACACTGATCTAAAGACACAAATGTGGTCTGGATTAGATATGTGTGTGTGTTATCACTTTTGCATCTCTCTCTTTTGTTCTAAATCATGATTAATCGTGCATTAAAGCTTCCAAAAAGAGTATTTTTTTTCAGTCTGACATAAAAAACAAAACAAAAACCACCTGTTTATTTGCACGAAACGGTTTATTTTCTTGTGCTTTAACGAATCCAGAAACAAATAACTATTTTTAACAGTTATATTTTACCCCCAAAATAAAAATATGTATTAGGCTATAAGTTAAGTGTTTTAATTAGCATGAAGAACTGAAGGTGTGTTAAGATGTTTTGCAGTTATTTTCAACAACTTAAATTGTTATTTAAGTTCTTGTAAAAAAAAAAAAAAAAAAGATTTAAACGTACAGTATGGAATTTTTCGCCACTAGGGGTCGCTAACCTATTTACAATAACAAAGGCGTAGTTTGATGACGCAACATTTGCTAAGAATTATGGATCTTGTCGTCAACGTCAAGCCGACCGATCTAATCTATGGATCTAATAATGTTTATGGATGACTGAATACATCAATACTTTTATCATGACTAGTTCGGGATTGCTAAGAGACAGCTATCAGCTATCATATAAGGAATATGGACATTTCATTCTACCGAACTAAAGTTACACGCGAGTGCAGAATTACTTCTCACAGTCACAGGTCAGTTTATTAGACAAATTAAACTTGTGAGGTAACTCAGCGTTGTTTCACTTGGTCTAACATTACACTATCACACGAAACTGCATTTGAATGTGTTGAAATGTATGTGTTAGTTTGTCTGTATGAGACTAGCAGTAAGCTAGCTAGATCAACAGAATAACATACAGATCATATTCTAACATTTCATCATGTTGAGCTATATAACATTGATTAGTTTTATGTAAATGTGCTCACCTGTTTAATAAAGTACATGTAGAAGCGGTCGAAGTCTCGGACGTGGAGCTCTCGTTTATATACTGTCTATGGGAGCTCTCGGCATCTCGAAAACACCGCGCTGATAGTGATTCTCGTTTTAGTTCTCCTTTTGTATCCAAAGTCTGCTTGCCATGGTCCATAATGTTTGTACGAAACAACAACAGCGTGCAGATAGACATTACGAACTACAAAGTTGTCCGCGTCAGTCGCTTTGGTTACTATCAGACGGCTCTGGTTCATAGCTCTGGTTGCCATGGCAGCACGAGCGGAAACCAGGGACAACGCGGATATGACGGCATTGGCGGCGACAAAACGGAAATAAAGAAACGGGACGTTTCTCGAATTAAATTACAAATTTCTCCTGGTTTGAAAGTTGTTGGAAACAGTCGGGATAATGTAAGTACACAACTAAAAAAAATATATAACATAGATATAGTGATTTTTGCTATTTTTAAAGCAAAAAAGTTACATATTGTGGCTTTAAATGAAGTATTTACACATTATGACTTTAAATCATGGTGATTTAAATGAGTTGTTGCACAATATTGTTTTTCTATAATAGAGTGAAATATTACAGTCATGAGAATAATCTCACAACGCAAAACATCTATTAAGCAATAATGTACTTTTTGTATTATAATTTAGTATTTTTTCATTTGATTTTGGGGTGAAATGTGATCTTTGCCAGTTTCACTGACTGGATTCATATTCTTGAAGGGATTATATGAGTGAATCTGTCATTGATCACATGAAGTGGCTGGTTTGCGGGACCTAAAGAAAGAGTCTTTGCTCTGAAACGATTGTATTGAAGAAAGTCTTGAGAGACGGACGGGTAAAATTAGATTGACAGAAGCACCAGGAGGCTCAAGTGTGTCAGACAGATCTGTGTCACACTGCTTCTCGTCAGATTTTACACCTTCGTGTGATTCCAACACAGTCGAAGATTTACTGCCCTTATCAGATCTGACTTCATGAGGAACTTTACAATCATTTCACGCCGAGCTTGAGAATGTGCTATAACAGTCTGTCTTTAAAACAACAAAGAAAAAAAAAGGTTTTTTATTTATTTTACTTAGATAAATGCACTATTGACACACATGCACCTGAGTTAAACATTTTAGGAGTGCATTAAAAAGGTTCAGGACTGCAGTGAAAATTGATCAAAATGTGTTTCATTTGTATTTCTGTAAATTGTGTGTGTGTGTTTATCTTTCCGTCCTGTTACGGGACAGGCCAAAAACTACAAGTAACCTTTAGATAAATAAAAACCCAAAAAAAAAAAAAAAAAAACCTTTATGCATAATGATGGACTTTTCATTGTAAACGAGCCTGAAATTACAGTGGGACTCTTATTTTGAAATGTCAATAAAAACAAAGATGAAGTTGATAAAATATGCAGTTGTACAACTCTCTAAAACATATAACAATATAAACACCTTAAAGTAAATGTCACAATTCATCAACAGTAGGCCATGACCATAAACAGACAACTAAACGAAAACATGATATTGAACTGAAGGTTCAAATGTTTTATTAATCTGAATGAATTGTTTAAAAAAACAACAACGATTAATCAATCCTTTAACGATTAATCGTAGCTCTAGTAGGTCATAAACAATCTATTGTCATAAATGCGTGGTATTCATTGTTTGGTCTGAAACCGCTAGCGTTAGAACAGCGCCTTTTTTGTATATCCAAATAAAGTTAAAGTGCTTATTTGTTTGTAGTCAAAGCAGCAAAAACACACAAAATCTGGTTACAAAGTGATTTTTGGAGTAATCGGAATGGATTTAGATGTGATTCCAGACATAATGTTTTTAATATGTGTAGGAATAAATGCATGAAATGTAGCAGGTTGAGTTTTAGTGTTGAGTATATTCATCAGACTGAGAAAAAGGGTGCGACCCGTTCTGGGAGAGAAGGATTGGGGAAAACAGCAGAAATGAAAGGAATACGGCAATAAATGGGTGGAATAACTCAAGCGGTCTCTGATAAAGAAACGCAGATGGGTGGTCGAGCAGAAGAGGGACTAATGACTGTATTTACGAGATGAACGGCAACACATGTTGTAATTGTGGAAAACATTAACCTTGAAAACTCAAGTCTAGCATTAAAGAGTCACGGCGTAAGCAGATCATAATTGCGTGTTCATCCACTGGGCAGTTTAGTTCATAAGAATCGCTTACACAGCTGGTTTATGAGCAATACAACTACATTTCCCATCATTCTCGGTGGCAGCAGGATCAGTTGCATTGCTAATGTTCATCCTCTCTTTTAGAACTCTTTAGGACACTCTTTTAGAACTCTCTCTTTTAGAACTCTCTCTTTTAGAACTCTCTCTTTTAGAACTCTCTCTTTTAGAACTCTCTCTTTTAGAACTCTCTCTTTTAGAACTCTCTCTTTTAGAACTCTCTCTTTTAGAACTCTCTCTTTTAGAACTCTCTCTTTTAGAACTCTCTCTTTTAGAACTCTCTTTTTCAGTCTCTGAGCTGGCAAGCAGCTGTGTAAGGTCGGCGTGTTTGAGGTTTTGTTGATGTATTTGGGGTCATGAGAACATCCCAGCGGTCGCCTCACTCTCTGTCTGTCGTTTTGGTGCTAATGGACTGTGTTGCAGATGTGTTTTCTCAAGGGTTTTACACACACACACACACACACACACACACACACACACACACACACACACACACACACACACACACACACACACACACACACACACACACACACACACACTCTACCAATGCTAGTGCCATTGGAACCAATGATTAACCAGTAATACTGTATTAACCAACCATTCCCATTAATTAACCAATATTTGGCTATTTTGAGACCAAATGGCTGGTCAACAGACTTTTTCCCAAATCTACAGCCCTTGTTAATGGATAATGCAGAAAGGTTCAGAATCAGATGAGTTCTATGTAATCCTAGGGTTTTTGACTATTTTAAAGAACACTTTCTGCCATTGAAGGTTCTTAATTAGGAAAAATGTCTTAAATGTCATCATTTACTCACCCTCGTGTTGTTTCAAACCTGTATTTACTTCTTTCTTCTGCTCAACACAAAAGAAGATATTGAAGAATGTCGGGGACCAAACATGTGATGGACCCCATTGACTTTATATAATTTTTTTCCCCATTCTATGGAATGTAAGTCAAAGGGCCCTCAACTTTTTGGTAACCAATATTCATTTTTGGGTGAACTATCCCTTTAAATGATTGCTTAACACTTTCATGTTCAATGGGCTATTTTCCAACAATTTTTTTCTACTGATAAAGTATGTTTACGAGTTGTTTATGTCATAAAATGTTATTAAAATCGAATGAAAACGAAAATAGTTAATTGAAACTAAATCCATTAAATGGAATTTAGATGAATATTTCACACAATATTACTGAAAATCAGCTCAAAATATTTGAAATCAGAAACGTATATATCAGAGCTTATATAATTACTGTGTTTTGATATAGGAAAAATATTGTTCAATTATTATATAATTTTCTTTATTTATTGAAGTCTTATTTATTATTATTTTATTTTCTACTTCTCTTAGGTTTGCTATTAAAATAGCCTGTGCCGCTATTATGGCATGAATGAATCAATGAATGTTGGAAAACAAGAAAACAACAATGCATGTTTAACTGATCAGGCGTTGGCAGGCTGGCTGTTGATGCAGATTGTCTCAGAATGGCTAAATATTGTCCAGTTTACTGTTCAGTTTTGGCTTTATACAAGTCTCTGCTCTCTAGATATCAGCACTGGTCATAGTTCTGTCAAACTATCAGCTCAACATACGAGTGTCTGCCATTACAAATACATCGAATCGTCTATTTTAAATCTGGATCAGCCAAAGTCGTCCCATGTGTGAATCTGTGACTCGCTCAGGGTGTGGAGGAGCGTCAAACACTAAAATAACTCACCGACCTGACAGACTCAATGGAGTGTGCAGATCTGAATCACTAACCACCCAAACCAGTTCCCGGGCGCGGGGGAACGCCACGAGTCCCGCTATCAGAGCAACCTTTTTGCTGCTCAGTTTTAAACCTGTTTGGAACATCTAGAAATGTCTAAAGCTAAATTGCCTTTGATCTGTTCAGCTGTAAAATATTTCATTAGCTAGAAATAGCTTTTTGTCAATGTTAATCTTCACAAAATGTGTTTTGCCCACGATTGGCAGTGTGTTTGGGAAGCTTGTTTGGAAATTGATTATTTTTAGTAGGGGTGTCACGATTCGATACATATCACGATACTGTATTATATACGATAATATACGATATTATTGCGATACTCCAAGACACATGATAAAAGGTTAACAAAAAACGCACTGTTGATTAAAATGCTAAATTTGGTTTTACATTGTGTGTAAATGAATAGGCTTGGACTTGTTCTGGAAACCCAAAGCACAGGACAATAGAGACACCAGAATAACAATATTCATGATTCTGAAGCTGAAGCATTATTCAATTTCTGAAACGAATATGTTTGCACTCCTTCACTGACTAGATATATTTAAAATAATATAGGCCACTTTTTACTGGTAACGTGAGATATTTGGCATTATCAGGACCCACAAATATTCCACAATTGCATGATTATACATTATATTCAACATTATATACAGTAGTTTAATGTAGGACTGACACTAAAACTCTAAGCTTTTTTCTCACACAGTAATTTATATTTTGTGTGAACTATCCACAATACAGGTTGTCACTATCTACGATACATATTGATGCATTTTTGTATTGCGACATATTGTGACACGATATATTGTTACACCCCAAATTTTTAGTCAGGTTCAATCTTGTTCCCGCCACTTTTGCCCATTTTAACTTGTTCCCCTCCACTATAAACCCAGCTAACAAAAAAACGTGTTTTAAGAATGTTTTGTTGTGAAAGTGCCAAAAGGAAGGTGTTTTCTGGACTGTCCATTGAAGCCGCACACATTGTTGTTTCTGGTTGTGTGTGTTGGTATGATCTGGTCAGACCTGTTGTGTCCCACCCTCTCCTGCAGCTCGAGCGCTGTGAGAGACAGTGGCGCGTGGGAACCGCTGTCGGCCATCTTGCGCCTGTTTGGGCTTGCAGTGTAGCAGTTCAGTTGAACTCAGTGATTTGTTTGTGTCCTTGGGCGACTGCTCTAACCCGACACCTGCGTGAGTTCACCTGCCTTACCAGTTCCTTCGCGCCAAGATATTTTGTAAACACTGCAAGATCCAAACCCCACTGGGCTCTATTATTTATGGTTTATTGTGCAAAATTAAGTTTTGATGGTTTAAATTGCATAATTATTGTGATTAGATTGAATAACCACGACCAGATGCTTAATCAACAAACGCGACATGTCTAGTTTCTGGAGGGGGTGTACATCTATGGTATTTTAATGCTGTTTTCCCCTCCCATATTTTAGTAATCATCATTCGAAAGCTTAAACACTCAAAATTCGCCTGTGAAAACTGTTTTGAAATTGGTGTTAACCTATGGTTTTCAAAGCTTTCATGAAGTACAATGTTTAAGTTCGGATCTATGCTCAAAAATCGGTGTGAAAGTTATCAGGTTAAATTGATCAAAAAAGATATTAAAAAAACACTTATGATTATGAAGGATAGTCAAAGGTCTTCCTTCACCCACGTTTGTTGGTTTAATTAGACTGCATTATAATATCATATCATATCATATCATATATTATATTATATTATATTATATAGGATTTCAAGTAAAAGCAGCAAAGTCATTTTTCCAGAACCTTTACTTTCGCTGTTCCTCAGCGGTGGCGTGATCTTTGCATGACTCTAAAACACCTAAAATCGCATCTTTTCCTTCAGCATTTGACTGAATCCTCAATATATCTCATTTCCCTTCCTGTATTCTTCTAAACAATGTTTGAAATGTCAAATTCTTTAAATGTTAATGTCATTGCCCCTTAGGATGAATCACTTTGTCGTATTTCTTGTT
>NC_138725.1:32561881-32851881 GCF_965113295.1 Leuciscus leuciscus | reverse complement strand
CACACACACACACACACACACACACACACACACACACACACACACGTCCTACAGGATGTAGATTCTGACTTGAACTTCAGTCAGTTCCTCTTCCTGTCATTCAAATAAATTCAAGTCACACAACAAAGTGGTTTCATTAGTCCAGTGCAGACAAAACATAAATGTCTACATCATTAATGTAGACTAATTATATTATTCCCTGAAATGTAAATAGATTTTATCAGCTGATTTGAGATATTTTCTCTGCTGTCGGAACAATAAACAGATTTGAATGCTGAAATACAACAACATAAAAATGTTAATGAAAATCTGTGATTTAAAGATGCCTTTTCAAAAATGTATACCGGTATTTATAAACACACAAGACAACAAAAGTGATATATTATAAATGTTTTGGCTATTTTAATAAATATGAGGAAAAAAACTGGATATTTCTTTAAATTAGGATGGTGTGTTTAAGTAATAAAAGTTTAGTAATAAATAAATAACAATAAAAATAAGAAATATTTGAATAAAATGTATTTAAAACTACACTACAACAGTTATATGAATTTCGTTATTTTACTTAATTTACTTTAATTTATATTTACTTTTTGGTTTTATAGTTTTACTTAATGCTCAAATTCGAATTTCACTTCTACATCCTGTTTTCTTACATCAGTTCAAATTCTTTGAAAAAAAATTATATTTACAAATACGTAAGGAAAAGTTTTACAATTAAAGCAGAATCCACACGCCAAATCAATATTCAAAGAAAAATAAGGCTTAAAGATCCAATAGAAGAAAAAAAACATTATTTTGTCTGTTGTGCGGATTCAATTTTACTCATAAAAATAAACATTGAGTTAAAATTAATATTAATAACTATCCAAATTTGAATTGCAATTCTAGATCCTGAAGAAAAGTTGGAAAACATCAGTTTCTTTACGTTTGTCTGGTGTGCAGATTCATTAAGTAGTTAAAAGTAGCATCAATCATCCAATGAATCATCCAAATTTGAATTGCAATTCTACATTGTGTTTGTTCAGAAAAGTCCCGATGAGAACAAAGATCCTGAAACTGAACTGCATCTTGATGTGATTCTGACTGTTGCTCAATAATGCAGTGTTTGTCCCGCTGTGTCAGGGTTTACTGCTCCTCAAGCCTCCTGCAGTGAGTCTCTGACCCACACTCATTACTGAGCTCTGCAGGCGCTCGTGTGGAGGCCTTTACAAGACATGCGCTTCATTACTGAACAATGCTGCATTTATCTGATCAAACACAGTCAAAACTGTGAAATATTAGTACTATTTAAAACAGCTGTTTTCCATGTGAATATTTGTTCAAATGTAATGTATTCCTGTGATCAAATCTTTACTCCAGTGTCACATGATCCTTCAGAAATCAGTCTAATATGATGATTTGATGATCTGATTATTATTAATGTTGAAAACAGTTCATGTGATGCATTTCATTTTTTCAGGATTCTTTAATGAGTAGAAAGTTTAAAAGAGCAGCATTTAATAGAATCTTTTGTAACATTATAAATGTTTTTATTGCCACTTTTGATCAATTTAATGCATCATTGCTGAATAAAAGCATTCATTTCTTTAAATAAACTTACTGACCTTTGAATGCTAGTGAACATAATCACATAATTAATTCATATTTATTCCCTGAAATATAAATAGTAACATCAAATTTCACCGCGTTATTTGTAGATGACATTTAAAAAAATAAAAAAAGCATATTTATAAATGAGCGAGAAAAACTCCTGTGCCATACTATATATTATTAATAGTTGCGTTTATTGATTCAAAAGTAATTTTGTTACAAATAAAGTGGAATCAAATGAAAAGAAATGAATCCCTGAAACTGTTGCTTTATCAAGAGTTTTATTAATCTTCATTTAATGTGCCATTTATCAAGAGTTTCACCTGTTATTAATCTTATTCATCTTCAGAATATGCCGTTTAATCTCTAAGAATGTGTCGTTTAGTAAAAGTGAGTCTTAGTTTATCTTTGTTAGTTTTCTGGAAAGGCGGCTCCTTCTCCAGGCACAGGAAGCCAGATATTGACTTCCTGTTTTGTGGTGTGAGCACTTCCTGCTGCATGAGCTCAGAAGGGTTTGTTCAGAGCCGATAGAGGAGCGTTTCCATCCGGAGCAATTTATAGCTTCATTCAACTGACCAACATGACCAATGACTGACAAGAACAACATTACAGTTGACATTAAAGCCAAACTTGAGCTTGTTCAGTTTATCATGTGTCATCATCAGTTCATGTTCTTCTTCTGAAGAAACGCCATGCTTCCTAATGATATCTCCCAAGGGTAGCATGTACAGAGTGAACTGCAACGGTCCTAGTATTGAGCCTTGTGGGACTCCATACAGAATATGAATGATATACGTATATATAATATAAAAAATATAATACGAAATTATTATTTCCTGCCAAATAACATGACTTAAAATACATAGTTTTTAAAAACAAAAATATTTTATATAAACTAATAATATATATATATATATATATATATATAATAAAACATATCTGAAAATTTAAAAATGAAATCAATAAAAATAAAATATGAATAAAATCAAAGTTAAAACATATATAAAATAAAATCTAAAAGTATTACTTCCTGCCACATTTCCTTACTCAAACTCATTTAAAAAAAAAAATCATAAATAAATAAAAAATCACTGAAATAAAGTAAAATAGAATTGAAACTATTAATAAAATAGTATACATACAATTCAAGTATACATAAAATACAAAAAAATCTTTGTTTCATTCAAAATACATAAAATGAGAGAAATGAAGTGCTTAGTGAATGTGTTTGCACTGTGTAAATGATTCGTTCTTCTCCTCCAACAGACCGCGAGGACCAATCCATTCTCTGCACGTGAGTCACATGGTCTTGCATGTCTTCTCTGATTATGATTTGTCCATGAAATCTGTGCGTGATGTCTCACTCGTGTTTGTCTGTGTGTTCAGGGGCGAATCTGGAGCTGGAAAGACAGAAAACACCAAGAAGGTCATCCAGTATCTGGCTCACGTGGCCTCGTCTCACAAGACCAAGAAAGATCAGGTTAGTTCCTGACGACCAAAGCGCTTCTGTTCAGGCAGAAGTCGAGTAAAGTAACGTGTTCTTGTGTTCTCCACCCTGATCTTTCATCGGTGTTCCCATCATCCTATCAGATCGGATCCGGGTGGTTTTGATGATGGCAGGGAGTTAGAAGCAGATCACAAACATCATCCTCCATTAGAGCAGCCGTAGGTCAAGTTTAATCAGTAATGACGTCACTTCCTCATCCTTAAAAAAAAAAAATAAAAAAAAAAAAATTTGTTTATGCGAGCCTGGTGGGCTATATTTATGCATATCGTTTAAATCAGATTTAAAATATTTTTTAACACATCATTTTTTTTTGCATTTTATAATATACATTAAATATACATAAATTAAATAATAATGCATTTTTTTTATAGATTTTATAATGTAATGTATTTATTTTTGTTTGTTTTAACATACTTTTTTTGCTAATTGTACTATACATTATAAATGAAAGGGGGAAAAAAATAATTAAATTATTTTTGAAAGCCTGTTAGGCCATATTCCTGCATATAGTTTTTAATCATATTTAAAACCATTTATTTATTTACACATTATTAATATATTGAATATAAAAATAAATTGAAAGATAAATTGTTTATTTATATTATACTTTATTTTTGCAAGCCTTTTGAGATGTATTTCAGCATATTCAATCAGATTTAATACCTTATATTAATACCTTATATTTATTAATAACATTTTTACATATTGGAATATACATTAAATATACATAAAATAAAGTTTTAGATTTTGTAACCGAGTTGCAGATTTGAACAAAGTCTCTCTAGTTTGCAGCCAGTTTTGACTTGTGACTTTATTGACCGTGTTGAAGTATTGAGCTCGACTAGCGCAGGTTTGCCAATACGCTTGTCCTCATTTGTTCCCTGTTCATGGAAAAGGAATCAATCCAGAGTGTTTTGGGAAAAAGAAATGATGTGTTCAGTGTGTTTTCCTGGGATTCTGATGTTTCTGATCAGTCATCCTGGAGTGGATCTGGACTGAGCCGGTGTGTGTGTGTGTGTAAGTTAAAGGTTTGAGTGTTTTTCTCTTTGTACCAACAGAGCATCTCCGTCCTGTCACATGTGAGTCTCATCATCTCTCCATCTCCGTCTCATTCCCATCTCCCATCCCGTATCCCTAATCTCGCTGCTGCTGGGTGAACCAATGAAGCCGAAACACAGACGCACGACCCTGAGAACCAGTCAAATCTCATTACAATAGTGTCTGGCAGAGAGAAAAGCAGACCATTTTGAGAACTTAGTGGTGAATGCACTCGATTTCAGTGCAAATAATATCTCAGTGTCGTCCGTCTGAATCCCGCGCTGCGTCTGTGTATGTGTGTTTCTACGCTCGTGGGATCTGGGTTTGAGAACACTGGTGTGTGTGTGTGTGTGTGTGTGTGTGTGTGTGTGTGTGTGTGTGTGTGTGGAATCAGCGAATCCCTCCTGCAGCGGGTCTCATGACGTCAGCGATGTTGGGAAACACAAACCTCATGCTGCTGGAATGTTTTTGTGGGTTTAACGAGATTCGCTTTACGAGAGCATGTGAAACGCTTTACAGGGAGATCTCACACACTTACATGAGTTCAACAAGACGATTCTCCTGGTTAGTTTAACTTAAAGACACAGTACTAGTTAAGCACATGTTCTAAACTGAGGAGATGCTTTCCTAGGAGGAGGATCCTCTAGTGATGTCACTGTTGTGGGCGGAGTTTAGTCCATGTAAAGTAATGGTTAAGTCAGAGCTAATGGATTAGGCCCCGCCCACTGGAAGTCAATCCACCTAGAAACATGGACTTGGCTCAATTGGACAATTTACACGCGTATAATTAACAGAACACTTTTAATTGATAAATTCATCTTAGAACGTTACATTCCTTGTTTTAAAGTCTCTAGAATGTCATTTTGATTTTGGCTGAAGTTATTTAGCTGTTTTTGTGTTTCGTCACAGCAAAATTTATTATAGTTTTTATTAATGTTTTAATACTATTCAAGGTAAGAGTTGTGTGTTGAAAGTGAATGAGGCGTGTGTGTGTGAGGCGAGTGTGTGTGTTCAGAGGTGACGGGCCGCTCACTCCGGTGTTGTATGGGATTGGGGATCAGACCGCGCTTCATCTGTGTGTTTGTTTCAGCTGGTTTGTGTGCGAATAGCTTGCGATGTTGCGCTGAGGAGCTCTTCTTCACAGTGATTGGTTGTTTTGAAGTCACATGTCTGATGATGGGTGTGTTTGAGCGCAGGGCGAGCTGGAGAAGCAGCTGCTGCAGGCCAATCCCATCCTCGAAGCCTTCGGCAACGCCAAGACCGTCAAGAACGACAACTCCTCTCGATTCGTAAGACCCATCAGCACTTACACACAACAGCTGTCGAATCAACAACTCAAACACACATGACTGTTTACAGGGGTAAATTAATAAACGATTGAAAATTTGATTATGCTAATTATCTGGTAACATTCAGAAACATGCTTACTATAAACATGTTAGCAATGTGCTAAATCATGCTAGCACTGTGTAAAATATGTGAGCAATGTGTTAAATCTTACTAGAATAATGCTAGCAACATGTTAAATCATGCTAGCGACGTGTTAGCAATGTGCTTAATCATCATTCTAACAAATATGTTAAATCCTGTTAGCATTATGTTAAAACATGCTATCAATATGCTAAATCATGGTAGCAACATGTTCAAATATGTTATAAATATGCTAAATCAATGTCTTAAATTTTGCTAGCACTGTGTAAAATGTGCGTAACATGTTAAATGCTAGCAATGTGTTAAATCGTACTAGAATCATGTTAGCAATGTGCTAAATCATGATAGCAACGTATTAAATCATACTAGAAGCATGTTAGCAATGTGCTTAATCATCATTCTAACAAATATGTTAAAACATGCTATCAACCTCTTAAATTGTGCTAGCAATGTGTCAAATCTTACTAGAATCATGTTAACAACATCTTATGATATGATACAATATGAAACAACATGCTAGCAATGTACTTAATCATGTTAGCAACACGTTAAATCTTGTTAGAAACATGCTAATTTAATTTGTTAAAACATGTTAGCAGTGTGCTAGAAGGTGTTAACATTTTATCCATTGAGTAAAATCTTAAACATCCAGTTTTTCTAAGTTATTTTTAAACTTTCAGACAAGGCTTTGTCAAGCCAGCATCAAAGTTTTTCATCAAACTTTACTCATCTACTTGCTGTTTTAAAATGGTAAATTCATAAAATAAAAGATTTTTAATGTATATTTTTTAATTGCATTTTTTAATAGGCAAAAAAAGCATTTGCCTATTAAATATGTTTATTAATTGACATTGTGATGTTTGAATTATTAAACTTAAAGCATTCAATACGTGTGAATGATCTTCTGTCTCTTCTGTGTTTCAGGGCAAGTTCATCAGAATCAACTTTGACGTTAACGGCTACATCGTTGGAGCCAACATCGAAACCTGTATCTTTATGTGCTCGTTAATATGATGATGCTTTGAAGAATGAGCTTCTTTACGCTGGAAATTAACTCATGGTGAAAGTAACGCTGGCTTATGTGCATGGCAATGTACTAAATCATGCTAGCAATGAGTTAAATCATACTAGAAGCATGTTAGCAACACGTTAAAACATGCTATCAATGTACTAAATCATGTTAGCAACACGTTAAAACATGCTATCAATGTACTAAATCATGCTAGCAACATGTTAAATCTTGTTAGAAATATGCTAGCAATGTGTTAAACTTGTTAGGAATGTACTAATGTGCTCGTTAATATGATGATGTTTTAAACGTGAAAAAATGAGCTTCTTTACGCTTGAAATGAAGTCATGGCGAAAGTAACGATGGCTTATTTGCATATTTATGAGGTTGATAACATTAGCACGACCTGCTTTTGATGACCTGAAACTAAAAATGGCTAACGATAGTTTCTGTGACTGTATGTAGAGCATGAATAATTAATGAGCCGCTTTCTGATTGGCTGTTAGTATTTAGCATTGTAGCGCTGCATGGAGTCGCACGGCAGCCTGTTAATAGTCCTCATTCGAACATTAGTGTGTCAGTCCTTGACTCTGAGCGTCAGACCTGTTGGAAAAGTCCCGCGCGATCCGTCAAGCCAAAGATGAGCGAGCCTTCCACATGTTCTACTACATGCTGACCGGCGCCGGAGACAAACTGCGCTGTGAGTGTGTGTCTGCTTCACGAGGCTCGTCTGATCTCAGCTGTTCCAGCGCGAGACTCACTCTCTGTTTCTGTTTCTCTGTCCGTCAGCTGAACTGTGTCTCGAGGGCTACAATAAGTACCGGTTCCTGTCCAACGGGAACGTCACGATCCCGGGACAGCAGGACCGAGACATGTACCTGGAGACCATGGAGGCCATGAGGATCATGAGCATCGCGGAGGAGGAGCAGATCGGTGAGTGTGTGTGTGTGTGTGTGTGTGTATAGAGAGGGTAATCGAATCGAATACTTGTTATAAAATTAATCCCAACCCAAGTGTATAGTATCATGTGCCTGCAGTGTGTTTGAGGGAGTGTAATGGTGTGTGTGTGTGTGTGTGTGTGTGTGTGTGTGTGTGTCACCCCCTGCAGGTCTGCTGAAGGTCATGTCGTCTGTGCTGCAGCTCGGGAACATGTCCTTCAAGAAGGAGCGCCACTCGGACCAGGCCTCCATGCCTGATGACACAGGTGAACGTCACACACACCTCCGTCTGGTTTAGCACTACCTTTTCACATGGTCACTGGATGGTTAATTAGCCTGACCACCAGCGAATAGCAGGCCGAGGGTGACCTAGTAGAGTTATGCTATTATAGCCTTTAATTATGTTTCAAATTAGTTTTTATTTAGTTTTCAATATTGCATTTTAGTCTTTAATAATCTTTAATCATTTTTGGTCTTTATTAATATTTTGAATGGTTTATTTTTATATTTTATATAATTTATTATAGCCTAGTATTTATTCATATTTTGAACTAGTTTTCATTTTCTAATTTATGAAATATTAATTCTAATTAATTACAGTATTTATTGATATTTAGAAAAAAAATGTGTGTGTATTTTTAGTATTTTATTTCGGGTCTTGATTAATATTTTGAATTAATGTTTATTTTTATATTTTATTATAATATTTAACTATTTTAAATTCGTTTTTATATTTTAATATGGTGTTAAAAAAACCCAATTATTAGTTTTTTTGTGTGTGTGTGTTTGTAGTTTTGTTTTCTTAATATTTTTTTTAAAAAATTATAATTTATTTCATTATTAGTTAAATAAAAAAATCTGTTTAATTAATTTTACTACTTAAATTACATTTATTTGCAGTTTGTTGCCAAGGCAAATTTCTATTTTTTTTAATAAAAAGTTGTTTAAAATCTTTGTAGTTTTGGTGGAGATAAAGTTTATTTTAATTTAATTCACAAAATTTTTTTAAAAAAATAGCTGTAGTTTTTGTTAGTAATAACAACAATAGTATACCAATAGCCTGGTAGATCATGTTAGTCCAGCACTAGAGATGGTAAACCAGTAACCGAGTGTCATCAGATTGAATATCTCTAATCGACTCTCTCTTCGCTTCTCCAGCCGCGCAGAAAGTGTGTCATCTGATGGGCATGAACGTGACCGATTTCACTCGCGCCATCCTCTCGCCCCGGATCAAAGTGGGCCGTGATTACGTGCAGAAGGCCCAGACGCAGGAGCAGGCCGAGTTCGCGGTGGAGGCTCTGGCCAAAGCCACGTACGAGAGGATGTTTCGCTGGCTGGTGATGCGCATCAACAAAGCCCTGGATAAGACCAAGCGTCAGGGCGCCTCCTTCATCGGCATCCTGGACATCGCCGGCTTCGAGATCTTCGAAGTACGGATAGATAGTTCATGATATATTTTATTTTAAAGGTGCACTGTGTAATTTTTAGCCGCATCTAGTGGTGAGATTGTGAATTGCACCCAACAGAAGTTACGGTGGCCGACAGGAAGTGATGTCGTCGTCTGAGACAGCAGAGAGTAGCCAGTTCAGCAGTGAGGTTTCTTTACAAAGATAAATTAAGAAATTAGGTTTCCGTAAAACAAAATATTGTGAATATTATTGTTACTTGTTCATCATTGTGTCAGTGTTTATCCGCTGACTTTAGCTTTAGCTTCTTTGCATGAAGAACAACATAGTGAGGAAACGTGCTTGTCCGTTCAGGGCCACTGTAGAAACATGTCGATGTAAGCGGACCCGCGGTGTGTGTAGATAGAAAAGGCTCATTCTAAGATAATAAAAACATAACGGTTCATTATGTAAGGTTTTCATACACCACTGAAAACATAGTTATGTATATGATATTGCATTTCTGTCAACAGATCCTCCTAAATATTACACAATGCACCTTTAAAGATGACATCTTAAAACCTAAAGAAAAACATATCGTTCAGCTTTTCGTATTCATATTTCATATTAACATATACATAAGAAAATGGGTTTCTGTAAATAAAAATACACACATTTTGTAAATGGTCACATCATATGTCAGCCTTAGAAAATAGAATGTATCTGGTAATGATTGTTATGAATGAATTAAACTATTAAATATATTATCATAATTAAAATTATAATCATTTATGAAAGTAATTTCAATTATGTATTTATATTGTGGCCTAAGAGTTGCATTACACGTAATTCATTTAGCAGATGCTTTTATCCAAAGCGCCTCACAAATGAGGAATAGAGCAAAGCAATGAATCTTGTCTACAGTGGGATTAACCATCATTCCTGATCCTGTGTGTGTGTTCGTCTCCGCAGCTGAACTCATTCGAGCAGTTCTGCATTAACTACACCAACGAGAAGCTCCAGCAGCTGTTCAACCACACCATGTTCATCCTGGAGCAGGAGGAGTACCAACGCGAGGGCATCGAGTGGAGCTTCATCGACTTCGGCCTCGACCTGCAGCCCTGCATCGACCTCATCGAGAAACCCGTGAGTGGCTCTCCACCAATCACACGGCTCCTAGAACCGTCACATGACATCTAATGGGGTGGTTTCCATGTTTAAGATTAGGAAACTTGGGAATCTAGATACCTGTTAGTGTCTCTCCACCAATCACGCGACTCCTAGAACCATCACATGACTTCTAATGGGGTGGTTTCCATGTTTAAGATTAGGAAACTTGGGAATCTAGATACCTGTTAGTGTCTCTCCACCAATCATGTGACTCCTAGAACCATCACATGACTTAATTTAAACGGTTTCCATGTTTAAGATTAGGAAACTTGGGAATCTAGCTCCTTGATAATGAGGTGGAATTTGCAATCTCAGGATTGGATGGACCCAATATTTCCTTTCTTTTTCTCTTTTTAAGAAGAGAGAGGACAACAAAATCATCCTCACTACTTGAAGACTCCATTTTGTATTGTTTAGCAAATTTTTTCGCAACGGATTCATTAATACGCATCGGACTCTGTGTGCAAGGTTTGACGAATTTTTAGGATGACGAATACGAAAAAACGCGAAATAAAATTTCGGACCTTTGTTATTTCTTAACATCTTGACCAATCACGCGACTCTTAGAATGATCACGTGACCTTTACTGGAGCTTTTTTCATGTGTGGATGGATATTATTCATATCCGGATGTTTACAATTGGGATTCGAGAACTTGGATATCCATTATTTTAAAAACACTAAATCCTGAATGATTCTGTTGCTTGTTTCTGTGAGTGTAACCCGTGTTGCGTGTTTTCCAGACGAGTCCTCCAGGAATCCTGGCTCTGCTGGACGAGGAATGCTGGTTCCCCAAAGCCACGGACAAGAGCTTCGTGGAGAAGGTCCTGCAGGAACAGGGGACGCATCCCAAATTCCACAAACCCAAGAAACTGAAGGACGAGGCCGATTTCTGCGTCATCCACTACGCTGGAAAGGTGCTGACGCGCTCTCCGGCTGAACCCACGTGCGGTTTCAGGCGCGATCGGGAACATTAACCGTCTGTGATTGTGTTTCTCAGGTGGATTACAAGGCGGACGAGTGGCTGATGAAGAACATGGACCCGCTGAACGATAACGTGGCCACGCTTCTCAATCAGTCCACAGACAAGTTCGTTTCAGAGCTGTGGAAGGACGGTGAGTCGACAGATCACGTTCGATACGCTCTTCAATGAGTATTAAAGGAGTAGTTCACTTGGGAATTAAAATTTCCTGATAATTTACTCATGCCCACGTCATCCAAGATATTCATGTCTTTCTTTCTTCAGTCGAAAAGAAATGAAAGTTTTTGAGGAAAACATTCCAGGATTTTTCTCCATATAGTGACTTCAACGGGTTGAAGGTCCAAATATCAGTTTCAGTGCAGCTTCAAAGTCTCGACACGATCCCAGACGAGGAATAGGAGTTTTATCGAGACAAACCATCACTCGTTTCATAAAAAAAAAACTTTTATATATTTTTTTAACCACAAATGCTTGTCTTGCACTAGCTGTGATGCGGCACACATTACGTAATCACGTTGAAAGGTCTTTGCGTGTTCCGGTTCAGAAATGTCGGGTAGGGCGAAAAACTCCATCTCGTTCCCTCCTCAAACTTCAAAATCATCCGACATCGTTGTTTTACCGTTTATTTTGTTTTTTGTAAATGGCGCTTGACTTGATCTTTGACGTTTGCTTCGTAAACACTGGGTCAGTACTTCCGCCTACGACGCCTGACCTTTCGACGTGATTACGTAATGTGTGGCAAGACGAGCATTTGTGGTTAAAAAGTATATAAATGTTTATTTTGTTTAGAAAATGGCCGATGGTTTGTGTAGATAAGACTCTTATTCCTCGGCTGGGATCGTGTCTATATGGAGAAAATCCTGAAATATTTTCCTCAAAAACCTTCATTTCTTTTCAACTAAAGAAAGAAAGACATGAACATCTCGGATGACGTGGGCGAGAGTAAATTATCAGGAATTTTTAATTCTGCAGGTTGATGGAGAAATGTTGACGTGAAGCTGAACAATGACTGATGCATTTAGACTCTGGCCTCCTTTTTCATGGCAAAATCGGTGAAACTCACTGGATTTGTTCTCTTCTGCTCGTATCGTCTGGTGTTTGGTCCTCTGTTTTCATCCATCCATCCGTGCGTGCCTTTTTTCTTGTCCTCCTGGACCTCTGTACACTCCGTCTCCATCTGTCCGTCTCTCAGAGGTCCAGAAATGTCAGAGAGCTTATTTCTATCAGCGTTTTCCATTCCTTCATTTAGAACCAGGTGACGTCTCTTGATTTTTCTCTCTCCCGTGACTTTCTTTTCCTCCTCCATCCATCCATCAGCTGTCCTGTGTGACTGTGTTTCTCCGAGGTGTTGATAATGTTTTTTTTCTCTGATATTTCTGCTGTCTCTCCTCTCTGTGTAATAGTGTGCTTTGGCGCCCCCGCTGTTGGTCTGTGGTACTGCAGAAATGGGTATAAACTGCATGGGTTTGGTTCTGTTCTCACTCGTGAAACATGACCACAGTATGCAGTCACACACACACACACACACACACACACACACACACACACACACACACACACACACACACACACACACACACACACACACGCGCACACACACAGGGTTCAAAAGTTCACTTCTACCAAACCTGACAATGGTGGGTTTATAAAAAAAATTGGAAATTAATTTTTGCTCTGTGAAAATAATGATAATTATTCTATTAAATAATAAATATTGAGCTGTTTTTCCACTTTTATATTACTTGTATCAGAATTGTAAACTAGCCAGACCCACAAAAACATGTAATGTCATGTGCAATGCAAGTTTTCTGCCTAATATATTTGCTTCAAATAGAAAAAAAATGCAGTTTGTATAAAATTACTTTTCATTTCTCATGTTTTCCATCTAAACAAAAGGTAAAAACTGCCTGTCCCTGGCCGTCTAATTTGATTTAATTCATTGATTTGCTCTTGATTTAAATTTTTTTTTTTTTTAAATACCAGACTGTCATTCCTACATGAATTTAAACCATTTACTGCTTATTGAAAAGCAGTGGCAAACTGAAAACATTGGTTTTACTTGCACTTTTTTGTGCTCGTTGAGCCTCATTCATGAAACACGAGGAGAATGAATTGTTCGTAATTGTTCTGAAGTTTGTGTCATTCAGTCCAACTGGTGTTTTCATGAACGAGGCGAGTGTTTATTTTGGACCCATGAACACTCACTCACACACAAACACACACACACACACGTACGTACGTGTCACCTGCACTGCATTGAGTTGGATCCGTTTTCCCGTGTGTGTTTCCCCTCCACTCTTCACCAGCATCGTGTGTGTCTGTGGTTTTGTCACCAGTGCTGACGTGTGTTTGACCCACTGAACCGTGGGAAGTTTTCACATCATCATGACCCGACTGCATGCTGGAGATGAAGCGTTGTGCAGCGCAGTGACCCTCTCTCTCTCTCTCTCTCTCTCTCTCTCTCTCTCTCTCTCTCTCTCTGTCTCTGTCTCAGTGGATCGTATCGTGGGCCTGGATAAAGTGGCCGGGATGTCGGAGCTGCCGGGAGCGTTTAAGACCCGTAAGGGAATGTTTCGGACGGTCGGTCAGCTCTATAAGGAGCAGCTCTCCAAACTCATGGCCACCCTCAGAAACACCAACCCCAACTTCGTCCGCTGCATCATTCCCAACCACGAGAAAAAGGTACGAAAAGATTGTGAAGAAAGATGATTATTTAAATGGTCTGTATAAGGAGCTTGAAGTGCTTGAATTTAAGTCCTGGAAAACCCTTCAAAACAGACATATTTATGAAAAGGTACTTGAAAAGTGCTTCAATTATTGAAAGACAATACATGTGAAATTAGTGAAATTAATATTTTCCTGCTAAATGAACGCTGCAGCCATATATCTAACGCTGATATAGATATAGAGCAATTTATCCATGGCTATGAGCGTAATAGTCCTTAAATACAAGTATAACTTTCATTTTTTTAGGTCAATCATATATTAATGGAAAAAAAAAGCGGTCACCGTTTCCTTTCAATGGCTAAAGTTACCACAGTCATTGCATTTGCTGCACTTTATTTGTACCGTTTTTTTATTTTTATTGATCTATTTACCTTTTTAATTTGAAGGTCATAAAGATATTGTTTGATTAGTGAGATCTCTGATTGTAGTCCTTAAAAACCCAAAAAGTAGTGCTTGACTGTCTTTAGTTCACTGCAGTTTTAAGGAGAAAATACTCCGCAATGGTGTTGACTGATGAATTTACACAAAGCATATTAAAAAAACAATAAAATAGCAGAATATCCAATAAAGCTGTTCCCGAGTATGATACAATGACTGACTAAATGTTAACCAGAAGTCCAAAAAGTTGCTAGATTAGTCGGTTGGCGCTTTTGGGTTTGAAAAGTCGCTAAATCAAAGTTGGCAACACTGGTTTGTGGACCAAGTACTCCAAAAAAGTTCTATTACGTCAACTACTTGCTTTAGTGTACGCATAACTGAAGTATTTAGGCTTAGTGTGTCCTGAATTCATCGTTAGCGTGTGTTTTGTGTCTCGGTCCGTCTCAGGCGGGTAAGCTGGACCCTCATCTGGTTCTGGATCAGCTGCGGTGTAACGGTGTGCTGGAGGGCATTCGAATCTGCAGACAGGGATTCCCTAACCGCATCGTCTTCCAGGAGTTCAGACAGAGGTATCTGTATATGTAGCATCTGTTACAAACTAAATCTAACTGATCTAGTTCTGACCTGATTGTGTTTTTTCACTGGTGTTAATGTTGGTTTGTTTTTTTTCGCTCAGGTATGAAATCCTCACGCCCAACGCCATTCCCAAGGGCTTCATGGACGGCAAACAGGCTTGTGTGCTGATGGTGAGACCAATTTATTATTTGAAATAAACCGGTTTGAAGGCGTCCGGTGTGACTTTAGCACAGGGTTTCTGACACGGGGGTTTGCAAACCCCTGGTGGTTGGTGAGGGAACTGCATGGAGTTAGTGGAAAGTTAGTGGTTAATTATTCAATTAATAAATAGTTTTTAAATATAAGCTCCTCATCCGTGTCTCAGATCAAAGCGCTGGAGCTGGATCCCAACCTGTACCGGATCGGACAGAGCAAGGTGTTTTTCCGTGCTGGAGTCCTGGCTCACCTCGAGGAAGAGCGGGACATGAAGATCACCGACGTCATCATCAACTTCCAGGCCTGGTGCCGTGGATACGTCGCCCGCAAGTGAGCCTTACGACAAACACATTATATCTTAGTTAGATGAACACTTGTTTTACACAATAATTACTCAAAAATAAAAACAGAACAAGTGCACAATCCAGTGACAAAATGATTGGCTGATTAGTTATTGCTAGTCGGGGGCAGTTGGTATCAGGTGGAGGGACGTTTCTATGTGGTAATCCATAAAACAGCGATATTGATTAGGGATGAGTCACGATTTTCGAATATTCAATTAGTTGATTTAATTATAGAATATCGAATAGGTTGTGCGATTATGGTCTAAATAAATCTCCATGTTTTTGGTGCTGATGCGGTGCTGTCATGTAACCAGTGGGTGATGTAACGCACTAAAAAGCTGTCACAAAGAACTGGCAAAAGTAATGATTATGAATGTCAAATATTGCAAGGACACATTTTAATTGTTTATTTATAAACTAGTGTTTTTTTTGTGTCAATGTCGGTTGACTCTGCTGACTCGAAATTCACTTTAAAGAGAGGCTTTCTACAAAACAAACTAAATGAAGTGGTCAGAATCATGTCTGACCCACTCCGTGTGTCTCCCGATATATTGCGCACCCTATGATTCTATCTTACTCGTGCAGGTCAATTTTCATATAATCAGCATAGATGAAATTAAAATATAACATATTTAAACATAAATATGAAACTAAATGTGTTTTCTTTAATGAGTACAACACGTATATTAGCCCACAGTGCAGAGAAATTTTATGTTAGAGCGGAATTTGAGCGAACGCGTTTTACCGGTGAGCATGTGGGGGAGAGGTGCGATTTTTCGAATAATAAACGAATAATTCCCAGCGATCATTGAATATTATTTTTGCTTGAAATGTCCATCCCTGATATTGATGTCATGTGGTGTTGATCTGTGCGTGTGTGTGTTGTTCAGGGCATTCGCTAAGAGACAGCAGCAGCTGACGGCCATGAGAGTGATCCAGAGGAACTGCGCTGCTTACCTGAAGCTCAGGAACTGGCAGTGGTGGAGACTCTTCACCAAGGTTAACACACACACACACACACACACACACACACACACACACACAGAGACGTTCAGATGTGCCTGATGTGTGTTCTGTACTGATGCCCTGTGCGTGTTTCAGGTGAAGCCGCTGCTGCAGGTGAGCCGTCAGGAAGAGGAGATGCAGGCCAAAGACGACGAGCTGCACAAGGTTCGGGAGAAGCAGCAGTTCGCTGAGCAGCAGCTGCAGGAGCTCGAGGTCAAACAGAAGCAGGTGTGAAGCGCATTAACAGAGCATTCGAAAGGGTTACTTTTTATTTTATGAATTATACATCATGAATATATAGTGCTATATTTTACATGTAGTATATAATAGAGCTGCAGAGTTTCATTACTGAATGAATCAGCGTTTTTGAACAGATATCGTGAATGAATGATTCAATAACTCACTCATAAAATACTTAACTTGTTTCATTACATTTCGCTTTTTTTTTTAACAATGAATGGTGCAGCTGTAGTATACAGTAAATGAATGTGGTATAATGATGTGGCGGCTCCAGTGGTAATGTGAACGCTGTGCTTGTGCCTCCAGCTGAGTGCGGAGAAGATGGCGCTGCAGGAGCAGCTGCAGGCGGAGATGGATCTGTGTGCCGAGGCCG
Source organism: Leuciscus leuciscus (assembly GCF_965113295.1). NCBI lineage: Eukaryota > Metazoa > Chordata > Actinopteri > Cypriniformes > Leuciscidae > Leuciscus > Leuciscus leuciscus. The sequence goes on along the minus strand of NC_138725.1, from coordinate 32,834,991 downwards.
ACGAGATGAGGAACCGCCTGGTGGCCAAGAAGCAGGAGCTGGAGGAGATCCTGCACGACCTGGAGGCTCGCGTGGAGGAAGAGGAGGAGCGGGCCAATCACCTGCAGACGGAGAAGAAGAAGATGCAGCAGAACATCGCGGTAAAGTATTCATTACTTCAGTGTGCTCAGTGTTTCTGCATTCTACATTTCTGAAATGCATAACTTAATACAAATAACTGTGAATTGAACTGAATTAAAGAGTGTTGTACTCAGGTGTGTGTCTGCGATTGGCTGAGTGATGAACGTGTGTGTGTGTTTTGGTCCCACAGGATCTGGAGCAGCAGCTGGACGAGGAGGAAGCCGCCCGACAGAAGCTGCAGCTGGAGAAGGTCACGATGGAGGCCAAGCTCAAGAAAACCGAGGATGAAGTGATGATCCTGGACGACCAGAACAACAAGCTGTCCAAGGTCTCTCTCCACACACACACACACGCGCTGGTTTAGATGTTGTGTTCAAACGCTGGTGGTTTTCCTCACTGTTGTGTGTGTGTGTGTGTGTGTGTGTGTGTGTGTGTTGCTCCTGCAGGAGAAGAAGCTTCTGGAGGAGCGAGTTTCTGAATTCACCACCAACCTGGCCGAGGAAGAGGAGAAGTCCAAGAGCCTGCAGAAGCTGAAGAACAAACACGAGGCCATGATCACAGACCTGGAAGGTGAGTGCAGAACCTCAGATCCTAACGCTGTTAGCAAAACACGTGCAGAAACTAAAGTTAGGCTTTATTCTGCTGTGAATGAGCAGGGCTATAAAACCAGCATTTAACGTTTATTGTACTTTTTACATTTATTTATTGATCCAATGTGACAAATGAGGAATACATTAAAATATAGTATAATGCATTGCACATAATTCATAATGTATAGAGTGTATATATAGTTAATCATATATAGTGTGTATTAACTACACGTAGATGCTAAGAAGAAATCAGGCACTGACTAACAGTGATGTGATTTGGTGGAGGATTGCCAGGATTGATACAGGATAAGTTGTGCTGAGTTGTCTGTGTGTGTGTGTGTGTGTGTGTGTGTGTGTGTGTGTGTGTTAGACCGTCTGCGTCGTGAGGAGAAGCAGCGTCAGGAGCTGGAGAAGAACCGCAGGAAGCTGGAGGGCGACTCCACCGAGCTGACGGATCAGATCGCAGAACTACAGGCCCAGATCGCTGAACTCAGAGCGCAGCTCGCCAAGAAGGAGGAGGAGCTGCAGGCGGCGCTGGCCAGGTGTGTGTGTGTGTGTGTGTGTGTGTGTCAGCTGACCTACATGAGACAATCACGATCAAGAACCGCTGCATTCCTGGGGTGTCTTTCCCGATAGCATCATTAGTTTCAACTACGGTCGCAAGTTCTGTCGTTATCATCAGTTCAACAAGCCTGTGTTTCCCGAAAACATCGTTCTAACACACATTCGCAAACAGCATCGCACAGTTGTGTGTTAGGAACGACAGCTCTCGACCTGTGGTTAGAAGAGTAGTTTCTTGTTTGCATGACATGTGGACTCAATAAATCCTTATCTTGAGCAAAATAAGCAAGCTGACATTCAGTACAACATGTGCCTTTTATTTGGAATACATACAAATGTAATTTACGTCTTTTAGTTTGTCAAGAGATTTAAAACACAGTTTCTGAAGAGTGCGCATGTGCGAACGTGCGCTAGTACGCAAGAACGAGCCTATGATTGAATCTGGAAATAATGCAAAATAACTGAGAAAAATGAGAAATAGTCCTCAGATGTCATGTACGTAATTTATAGCAAAACATCTATCATTAATTGGATATCAAACAGATTCATTAAAATGAGTTATTACACAACACCTGAGTGACATCATGAACCAGCGTGGTTGAACTTGAACTTTTCACCAATGGAAGAGAGTGAAGCGTCGTCCATCTTTTTTCCCAGTCTATGTTCTGCGTGTGTGTCTGACTGTTACTGTTTCACACCAGGATCGAGGAGGAAGCGGCGCAGAAGAACCTGGCGCAGAAGAAGATCCGCGAGCTGGAGGCTCAGCTGAGTGAACTTCAGGAAGACCTGGAGCTGGAGCGAAACGCTCGAACCAAAGCTGAGAAACACCGGCGGGACCTGGGAGAGGAGCTGGAGGCCCTGAAGACTGAGCTGGAGGACACACTCGACTCCACGGCCGCGCAGCAGGAGCTCAGGTCAGCGCACACACACACACACACACACACACACGTGTTCTCACAGAGAGCGTTTCTCCAGAACCTGACACTTAAAGGTCTGTGGTCAAAATGATGAGCTTGAACAGTTTTACATGCAAAAGTGAAAAATAAATAAAAATAAAATGTTGTATTTTTACTATTATAGCATATAATAATTACAATATTATTTAAATGTATTATTCTATTAAATATATTATTTTTACTGTACCATTACATTTAGCTCTTCATTTTTTTCATTATCAGTTTAAATAATAATAATATAAAAAAGATTACATTTTATTATATTTTATTAGATATTATTTTTGATATATATATTTTGATATACATAATTTTGCATTGCAATTCTTAATTTTTAAATCTTAATAAAGCTTATTATTATTAATACATTTCTTTTTTTTATATTATTTTTCATGTAACAGTACAATAGCATTAGAATTCTTAATTGATATCGAGTTAAATAGTGATCACATAAAAATATTTATTTTATTATTATATTTTTATTGTATTAGATATTCATTTTTTAATTTAAGAGTAGAATTTCATGCAATTCTTAATTTTATTAGATACTACTTAGTGTGACAGTACAATTGTATTACAATTCTAGATTTTTATAACTAGTTAAATAATAATAATTAAAATAAGAAAATAATAGTAATTTTATTATTATTATATTTTTATCTTATTAGATATTATAATAAATAATATATATCTTATATTATTTATTATAATAGATATTATTATTATTATTATTATTATTATTATAAATAATAGATATCTTATTATTTAACAGTCCAATTACATTGTAGTTCTTCAAATGAAATAATTCAATATATCGCTGATTTAACAACAGTGGAAATGTAATGTCCATTTTTGCAGTCAGTGCAAAGACCATTTTATATTCTCAGTTGTTTCTTGAAAAGTTTTGAACACACTTAAAAACAAATATGTAAATTGTCATCAGAGTTTGGTTGAATATGGCTGACGTTCCTCACGTGTGTGTGTGTGTGTGTGTGTGTGTGTGTGTGTGTTTGGTGCAGGACGAAGCGTGAGACTGAAGTGGCTCATCTGAAGAAGTCTCTGGAGGACGAGGCTAAGGTTCACGAGCAGCTTGTGGCTGAGATGCGGCAGAAACACGGTCAGGCCTTCGACGAGCTCAACGAGCAGCTGGAGCAGGTCAAACGGGTAAGACACACACTCACACACACCTGAGATCAGTCACACGCGTGCGCTTCTGTGTCCTCACTCACTCACTCTCGCTGGTCTCTGTGGACAGAACAAGGTGTCGGTGGAGAAGACGAAGCAGGCTCTGGAGTCGGAGAGGAACGAGCTGCAGATCGAGCTGCAGACGCTCATGCAGGGTAAAGGAGAGTCCGAGCACCGCAGGAAGAAAGCAGAGACGCAGGTGCAGGAGCTGCAGGTCAAACACGCCGAGAGCGAGAGACAGAGGCTGGAACTGGCCGAGAGAGTCAACAAGATGCAGGTGCGCAACAACAACACACTTACTGCAGAATGCTCAATCTCACACTTAATCATGTTAGAAAACACTAGTGAACAACAGATTTAAATCAACAGGCCACAAGAGACTCAACATGTATAAATACAAAACAAAAAAACACTGTATTATATTATTTATTTATTTCAGTGGTTTCCAAACTGCCACATAAGAAAAAAAAAATCATGATTTGGTAAATCTTAATTGGCATAAAATGTTGAAATTCTGACATAAAACGGCAAAATCATGAGATGAAAAGTAAAAATAATGTTTTGTTTTAGTTTTTTTTTACAAAATTTTACTTTTTATTTCATAATTTGACTTTTCACAGGTTTTTATTTCTCATGTCTTAATTTAAATGTCACAATTTCAACTATTTGTCATCATTTTGATGTCTTCATCTTGCCTTTGTCATAATTTCAACATTTATCATAATTTCGACTTTGCATATAATGTCACATACATTGTTATATGATAACTTCTACTTTGTATGTCATAGTTACGATTTACCAAAGCATGATTTTTGTAGCAAAAATGGGCTTCCATACTTTTGTCACCCATGAAATATTTTCTGGAAGTACCTTGGATAATTTAAGTTATTATTTCAATAATTTAACGACACATTCGCATGTCCATGGTCCTCTGGTAACGGTCAATGGTCACATGTCATAAAATATTTCACCTTTATTTATTAAGTGTTTCATTTCGACCACGTTTTTTACACTCTAGATCTGATGATATTCCATTTGAACTTGTATTTAAGTGGTTATTGTAATATTAATGCTCATCTTTCTGTTCAGCTGGAGCTGGATAACGTCAACAGTCTGCTGAGTGAAGCCGAAGGGAAGTCCATCAAAGCCACGAAGGACTGGTCCGCCGTAGAGTCGCAGCTGCAGGACGTGCAGGTACACATGAGGGAACAACACTGAGGGATCGTGGGATACTCCTGCAGGTGTGTGTGTGTCGCTCACCCAAGAGTGTGTGTGTGTCTGCAGGAAGTGCTTCAGGAGGAGACGCGTCAGAAGCTGTCTCTGAACACACGTCTGCGTCAGCTGGAGGATGAGCAGAACAGCCTGAAGGAGCAGCTGGAGGAGGAGGAGGAGGCCAAGAGGAACCTGGAGAAGCAGCTCAACACCACGCAGGCGCAGGTACACACACACGCAACTCTAGCGCTCTTCACAATTAGGGATGGGGCCGATCCGATCCAGTATCGGTATCGGGACCGATACCAGCGTAATTCACGTATCGGATTTTCCCGATCCAACCTGCGGAGATATCCGATATCCTTGAGTCATGTCTGCGCTTTAACGTTGTCTGCTGAAATGACTCCAAAAGTGATTCCCGCCGGCTAGTCTGCTAGCTGGCTGCAAACTGCGGAATGGATTTCCTGAACGGAGGCGCGGCTCAATGAGACACAGAGTTATGAGACACGCCACCGCTCAGGAAATCCATTCCCCAGTTTGCGGCCGCTGTGTGGAAATTCTTCACACTGGAAACACCGCAGAGCAAGACAGCAAAATGCAATGTTTGCAAAGCCGTAATTCAGAGCTCGTTGAAGCTCCCTCGCGTCGTACAACACAACGAATGCAATCAAACATTTAAAAAAGCACCACGTTACTGTGCGTTCACACCAAACGCGAATAGCGCGTCAAATTCGCGTCTGCCGCGTCTAGTTGGACGCTTGAATATTTTGAATCCATTCGCGCGCCCAGAGCGAAATTGACGCTCGTAAAAAGCAAAAGTTTGAAGCGAAATTGACGCGCGTCTGAGGCGAAATCCGCTTGTCTGTTTGCACATGGCTGATGTTGATCGAGCATTCATCGAGAGAGTTACAGCATCGGAGCGAGGATCACCCTTTAGATAGTGTGTGTGTGTGTAAGATGTTTACACTTGCACTTTTCTTATATTTCAAGACTCAAGTATTTGACATTTTGGGAATGTAATAAATATTGACATGACCTACAGTTGCATATTTGTTTTCAGAATGGGATTTTTCCTGTTAACAGGATTTACTGTTTTTCTGACTTCCTTTTCTGACCTTATACTTACCATACATGCATAAATATGTAGGCCTACATATCATACTTGCCTGTTGAGAGGAGTTTATTTCAGCATCATATAAAATAAACAATAATGATAATAATAATATTAAAGCAAACACAGCTCTGGTATCGGAATAGTATCGGTATCGGCCGATATCCAAATTCAGGTATCGGGATCGGATCGGAAGTGAAAAAATGTGGATCGGTGCATCCCTATTCACAATTCTATAGTTGTGTTTTGTTCTAAAATAGTTCATCAAAACTGTCTGAAACATCCTCAAAACAAACTGATGTCTCTAGTTTAGAGCTTATGTGGTGTAACAGAGTGAAATTCACTTTGCTAGTCGTAGTAATGTTTGATTTCTGGGTGATTTTTGTTCATTTGAGTCGGTTCTGTTCATAAAGTGTTCTGAATGATGTAGTGAATATAGAATTTTCACCATAGAATTTGATTAGATTTGTTCATTTGAGTCAGTTCTGCTCATAAAGTGTTCTGAATGATTCATTAAAGGTCTGAATCAAAATGGCTTTTTTATCCTTCTCCAGTGAATACAAATGATTGTGGAATTTCACTATAGAATTTTTATAGAAACTATAGAAATTTGTTGTAGATTGTTAATTTGAGTCGGTTCTGGTTATAAAGTGGTCTGAATCAAAATGGCTTTTTTAACACACATGATTATGGAAATTCATTGAAAATTCTATAGTGAATATAGAATTTCCAAAATAGAATTTGATTTGTTCATTTGAGAAGGTTCTGTTCATAAAGTGGTCTGAATGATTCATGAAAGGTCTGAATTAAAATGGCTTTTTTTAATCCTTCTCCAGTGAACAAAAATGATTGGAAATTCATTGACAGTTCTATAGTGAATATAGAATTTTCAGTATAGAATTTGATTTGCTGTAGATTTGTTTTTCAGTCGGTTCTGTTCATAAAGTGGTCTAAATGATTCATTAATGGTCTGATTTTTCGTGAACACAAATGATTGTGGAATAGAATAGCTTATATAAAATAGGAATATATAACTTCTAGAATAGCTTTATTTTTTATAATTTTGCAATGAAATAATTTTCTTTATTTTAATGTTATTATGATTTATTTTTAACTTCCATTCTTTTCATGCTGCTAAACTGGATTTTTTAGCACAAAAAAATAGCATAATGTTAAGTCTATACTGTGTAGTGCATGCTACTGTTTTTCAACTTTTTTTAATGGTACAAATGTATTTGATGCATGAATATATAACAACAGTGTAAAGAGTCTCATTACACACTGACTCTCTGAGTGTGTGTGTGTGTGTGTGTGTGTGTGTGTGTGTGTGTGTGTGTGTGTGTGTGTGTGTGTGTGTGTGTGTGTGTGTGTGTGGTGCAGCTGGTGGACATGAAGAAGAAGATGGAGCTGGAGGCGGGCTCTCTGGAGAGCGCTGAGGAGACGAAGAAGCGTGTTCAGCGAGACCTGGAGAGTGTGACGCAGCGTCTGGACGAGAGATGCTCCGCCTTCGACAAGCTGGACAAGACCAAGACCCGCTTACAGCAGGAGCTGGACGACATGCTGGTGGACCAGGACCACCTCCGGCAGATCGTGTCCAACCTCGAGAAGAAGCAGAAGAAGTTCGACCAGGTGAGACGACTGAACATCAGCTCAAACTACTGCAAATCAATGTCTGTCTTAGTTTAATTCATTTTTATAGTTAAAATAAAGTAATCTTTAAACAACATGGGCATTTTAATTAGGGTTGGGTATCGGTTGGGTTTTATCCGATACCAGTACCTACTCGGTATTTTTCAAACGGTTCCGGTGCTTAAACGGTTCTTAAACCGGTACTTAAGAAAACGAAACCGCACACACTTTATCAAAAAAATAAACCGCACACACTTTATCAAAAAAATAAACCGCACACACTTTATCAAAAAAATAATACCTGTGTGTGTTTTCTGAAAAAGATTTTCTGATTTCTGATTAAGTAAAAATTGTGCCGTTTAAAAGGCTACTGATGTAGCCGAAAACACTTAAGTTAAGATCAAAAAATTTTCTTCTCATATTATTTATATATATTATATATTATATTACGTATTATATATTATAGACTTTTACAAAACAGAGAAATATCTGACACTGAGCAGAAATATTTAACACACATAGTATAGCCTCATATAAATATACTTGATATTCATACTTGATATGCAAGATTTGCAGTTGGCATTAAAATACTAGACTTACCCGAAGAGGATACACACACACACACACACACAAACTCACGCACATACTCATCTGAGACGCGAGCGCACACACACACACACACACACACACAAACTCGCGCACATACTCATCTGAGACGCGAGCACACACACACACACACACACACACACAAACTCTACACACACGAGACGCGCGGAACTCTCCGCGCACATACTCATCTGAGACGCGAGCTCACACACACACACACAAACTCACGCACATACTCATCTGAGACGCGAGCACACACACACACACACACACACACACTCGCGCACATACTCATCTGAGACGCGAGCACGCACACACAAACTCTCCTCGCACATACTCATATAGACGACGCCTCATAAATAGATCGATCTCTGCAACGTATTGAAGCGCGTCCAAGGTATTGAAGCGCGCGTGAAGAAAGTGCGGTGTGCGCGAGCCACAAGAATCCGCGCCACTGATCGCAGCGGCAATGAGCACTTTGATCATTTAAAAAAACACAGTTCAGCGCTAGATCGTCTCTTATTTAACAAACGAACTAAATGAATGCTCTGCTGGTTAACTGTTTTGTTATTGGATCATTCGTGCCGCGAGATGTTTTATAGGGGGCGGTGAAAAAAGTCAGGCACCGAAATCAGGCACCGAAAGTTGCGTTCTTATTCGGTCTCGATACTACCGTTTACGTCGGAACCGGTTCTCTATTGGAACCGGGTTTCGGTACCCAACCCTAATTTTAATATACGTTTTTTTCTAGTTGTGTTGAGCATTTTGTACTAATTTTCTTTAAATTTGTCTATTTATTTTATATCTTTTATATCAGACTTATTCTATATAGTTTCAGTTTTAGTAATGTGGTAACAAAGTATAGTTTAGAAATTTAGTAACAAAGTAATTTATGTATTTCTTTCAAAAATTTTTTATCATGCATTTTTTTTTTTTTTTTTTATCCTTAAAAAAAAAAATACAATATTAAAACGATGTGCATTTTTTATATATTTTATAATATAATTTTATGAATGTACATTTTCTAGTAAAAATAAATAAATAATTTTGTTTAGTTTTTTTGTTTTAGAATATTTTATCAGGTATTTTTTAATCCTTAAAGTAATTTTCCTTGTTGTAGTTATTAATTTTAAAAAATAGTTTTTTTTAGTTTTAGGAATGTAATTTTTCATAAACTCAATTTAAAATATTTTGTGTCAGGTAAATGACCTGCATTTTTACTACACATTTTTCAAATATAATTTCTTTGTAGTTATACCATATATATATATATTTTTTTTTTATATTAATTCATTTTTAATTAAAAGTACTTGTATTTAGTTTAAGGGATGTAATTTTCCAGCTGAACCTGAGTGGCGAGTGCCTGACATGCTGGTGTTTTGCAGATGCTGGCGGAGGAGAAGTCGATCTCCTCCCGATACGCAGAGGAGCGTGACCGGGCCGAGGCCGAGGCCCGTGAGAAGGAGACCCGTGTGTTGGCACTGGCCCGAGAGCTGGAGGCCGTCACCGACCTGAAGGAGGAGCTGGACCGAACCAACAAACTGCTCCGCGCCGAGATGGAGGACCTGGTGTCCTCGAAGGACGACGTTGGCAAGAGCGTAAGGGCCTTTTCCAGTTCCACCAAACCTCAGTTCACCTGCTTATACCACGCCCTCAAACTATGCACTCTTTCGTGAAGTAAAAGTTCATACTTCTGAGTGTGTAGCAGAAGAGTACACACGCTTTGGGACAGACTATCACATCATACAATAGCATCTTTAATGGTTGCTCTCTGTCACTTAGTTTCACACATCCTGTCACAGTAAACTGGCCTGTCAATCATCTTGTCACAGTCAAAATCCTCCACATTTCATTTAATTTCAGTTCCTACCGTATCAGAGAGAAATGCAGAAGCACGTTGATCTGCAGTCGCGGGTCTTTCATGCGGAGATATTAATGTATATATTATTATTATTTTTTATTTATTCATTTTTTTAAATCAGGTTAAACTTTTATTAGTCACTCAAACCTTTTATCTAAACCTCTACTTAACCATCGGTCGCGCATATCCGCCATGTTTTGGATTTTTTAACACTTTTTAGTCGTGTTTGTAGTTCCTTCTCCAAAGCACAGTGGATTGTGGGTAATATTAGCTGTTATAGTGAGCCCGGATCCACACTTCAAATATCCACCGGGAATAGTAGACCATCCGGGGACTTCTGGCACACTCTTTTCAACACACTATGCTTTGGGACACACTTATTCTAATCTCACACACTGTTTAGGATGGATAGTGTGGACATTGAGACGCAGGGCTGGAGTTCATTAGTCTGACGGTTTTTCTCTCTCTCTCTCTCTCTCTCTCTCTCTCTCTCTCTCTCTCTCTCTCTCTCTCTCTCTCTCTCTCTCTCAGGTGCACGATCTGGAGAAGTCGAAGCGCTCGATGGAGCAGCAGCTGGAGGAGATGAAGACTCAGCTGGAGGAGCTGGAGGACGAGCTTCAGGCCACTGAAGATGCCAAGCTGCGTCTGGAGGTCAACATGCAGGCCATGAAGGCTCAGTACGAGCGAGACCTGCAGGGCCGAGACGAGCTGGGAGAGGAGAAGAAGAGGCAGCTCGTCAAACAGGTGCCACTACAACACACACACTCCACTGATGAAACATGCGGCTCGATTTCTGATCATTTCATCGATGATTTGATATTCGATTAATCTGTCGGTTATTTCCTCGATTAATCAGATTAAAATGCCACTTTTTATTTACTCTGTGTGTGTGTTTATATATCTATAAACTGTACATGTATAAATTGGCTTTTTTATTTTGATTAATCGAGGAAATAATGAAAATAATCAACATATGAACAATAGCTCAATTAATCTGGCGATTATTTCCTCGATTAATTGGATGAAGAAGCAGAGTTTTATATGTACAGTTGTTGCAGCAGTGGTTGATTTTATGTGTGTGTGTGTGTTTTGAGGTGCGTGAGATGGAGATGGAGCTGGAGGACGAGCGTAAGCAGCGCACGGTGGCGATGGCGGCGCGGAAGAAGATGGAGCTGGACCTGAAGGAGCTGGAGGCCGCCATCGACCAGGCCAACAAGAGCCGTGACGAGGCGCTCAAGCAGCTCAAGAAAGTGCAGGTTCGTCCTCAGCGCCAGAAAACTCACACACACACACACACACACACACACACACACACACACACACACACACACACACACACACACACACACACACACTACACACACACACACACACACACTCCTGTGATATGAGCTCAACAACTCTTCAAAATACTCACACTTAGCCTTTTGTGCACAAAAACTGAGGCAAATTAAATGTTTACTAGTCATTAAATAAATAATAATAATCATTGAATAACCATCACAAAACATTAAAAACACACTGTTTGAAAAGCATAGATACAAGTCATAAGAGCTTAGTAATAATACAGGTATTGATTTGATTCAGATTTTTTTTATTAGGCTATATGCTGTATTTTGTTAATATTTTTTATATTGTTTTTCATTTTAATGTAGTAATTTAGTTGTGCATTTTTGTCACTTTTATTAGTTTAGTTCTTCAATTTGAAGTCCACAAAATGAGAAATGTTGACATTTTATTTCTAGTTGCTAGTTGCCTTAACTACATTTATCATTTTAATTTAGTTTAAGTACTTAACTCAAATTGAAATAAAATAAATAAATAAATAAAAATGGAAAGTATTAAAATATATATTTTTAAATACACAAAATGTAACAAAATTACATAAAATATTAAAATAAAACAAAAAAAAATTAAAAACTAAAAATGGAAAATATTACAATAGAACAAAAAATTTAAACATACTAAAAATGTACCAAATTAAAATGGAAAATATTAAAATAAAAAAAATTCTAAATATTAAAAACTATATAAGTACTAAATACTAATACTGATAGTAAAATACCGTGTAACATCTCAAATGACTCATATTTTAAGGGTGAATTCATGTGACGTACTGACTAGCGTCACATTCTGCCTCCATTGCAAATGCTTTAATACGAGTTATTTTAACACATTGTTGTAATGGACGTTACGCCACAAAAACAGTCCTTAACCAGTCTACAAGCGGATCTGAGTGATCGTGTGCGCCGTTGCGTTTCAGGCTCAGATGAAGGACCTGCTGAGGGAGCTGGACGACACGCGCCTGTCCCGCGAGGAGATTCTGGCACAGAGCAAAGAGAACGAGAAGAAGGTGAAGAGCATGGAGGCCGAGATGATCCAGCTGCAGGAGGTCAGTGTGTTTCTCTCTCTCTCTCTCTCCTCATCGCTCATCGCATCGGGTCACGGGTCAGTCTGACGTCTCTCTGTCTCTCGATGCGTTTGCAGGAACTGGCGGCCGCCGAGCGAGCCAAGAGACAAGCGCAGCAGGAGAGAGACGAACTGCAGGACGAGATCAACAACCAGGCCGCTAAAGGGTGAGAAAACATTTAGATCACGTCATTATCACATTAGGCATGTGATGATGATTTACATATTTTTAGGGGGGGAAATACTGCTAAAAATCTTTCATTGTTATCAAGAACACAGACTTTTGTATTTACAATAAATACACTGAAAACGTTATTTTTAAATGCCCACCTGTTTTATTATTTTTTGGACTAAAAAAACTTAGTTTTTAAGAAAATATGATTCTGAATGAAGACATTAATATTCTTCCAGTGTTTCGAAATATTTTTCTATTTGATTTCCCTAATGGGAAAATATATAATAATGACGTGTGTGTGATCAGCGCTCTGGGCTCGGAGGAGAGGAGGCGTCTGGAGGCTCGTATCGCTCAGCTGGAGGAGGAACTGGAGGAGGAGCAGAACAACACAGAGCTGGTGAACGATCGGCTGAAGAGATCCCTGCTGCAGGTCCGACACACTCCCGAGATTAACTAAACCTGTTCTCTGTCTACGAAATGTTACGAATATCTCTCTCGTTTGTCTGTAGACGGACCAGATAAACGTGGAGCTGACGGCCGAGCGCAGCACCACACAGCGTCTGGAAGGCGCTCGATCACAGATGGAGCGGCAGAACAAGGAGCTGAAGCTCAAACTGACTGAACTGGAGGGAGCCGTGAAGAGCAAGTACAAGGCCACCATCGCCGCCCTGGAGGCCAAGATCATTCAGCTGGAGGAGCAGCTCGACGTCGAGACCAAGTGAGGGGAAACTGCCCGTTTTTATTACAATACACAAGAAAAAATACAAATACACTCATACATTTTTAGACTATGTACTAGGGGTGTAACGATACCCTCATGCCACGATTCGATACATATCACGATACTGAACTCACGATACGATATTATTGCGAGACTTCAAGACACATGATAAAAGGTTAACAAAAAACGCACTGTTGATTAAAATGCTAAATTTGGTATTACGTTGTGAGTGTAAATGAATAGGCTTGGACTTGTGCTGGAAACCCAAAGCACAGGACAATAGAGACACCAGAATAACAATATTCATGATTCTGAAGATGAAAATACAGAATTATTGTAGATTAATATGCTTTACTCCGTCACTGACTAGATGTTTAAAATAATGTAGGCCACTTTTTACTGGCAACATCAGACATTTGGCATTATCAGGACCCACAAATTTTCCCCCGTTGCATTTTTATACATTAGCCGCTTTCCGACCGGAGGAACCTTTTCACAGTTCCTAGAACTATTGGCTAAAGTACCCGGATGTTCCTGCGCTGCGAACACGCCGACTAGGAATGATTTTAGTTCTAGGAACTCCATTTGGAGGAACTAATTTAGCTCCTACTTCAGAATAGGGTCTAAACCAGCGCTATAGGAACTACTCGTGACGTTCGTGTACGCTGACCGAACGCACTCAAAACACCAGCACATATGTAAACACACAGATTATATATTTACTCCAGAAACTAACTATACAAACATGGAAAACAGTGATAGATGGGCCCTCTAAACCTTTATGCTGAAGAGAAAATCCAACGCAGAGGGGACCAAGCCAAACATGATCATATATTTCTGCTCAGCAACACTGGACATCAACCACACGGCATCTAGGCTAATAACTTATTTTCATATACTGTGTACTTCCTATGTATAACAGTTCTATCTAATAACATATTAAACAGTACTGTTAGACAGATCACTAACTAATGAACACAGAAGGCGAGCATTGTTTGCTCTGGCGTTCTCAGTGCCATCAAAATAAAGGTCCGCCACGCTGTCAAAATAAAAGTCGCAACAACAAGCGTCACTCCCTTACCCCTCCTACCAGTTCCTATGGCCACTTGGCCAGTGCGAATGCAAACAGCAAAACCGAGTTTGGGGGAGAGTAGTTCATAGAACTGTTTAGAAGTGGACAGTTCCTAGAACTATGTTCCTGTAACTACTTGGTCAGAAAGTGGCTAATATAGTAGTTTAGTACTGACACTTAAACTCTGAAAACATGAATTTTTTCACGCACAGTAATTTTCATTTTGGGTGAACTACCCACTATACAGATTGTCACTACCCACTATACAGATTGTCACTACCCACTATACAGATTGTCACTACCCACTATACAGATTGTCACTACCCACTATACAGATTGTCACTATCCACGATACATAGGCCCTGTCCCAAATGGCGCACTTCATGCGGACTTTCGGTCTCGTGGACTTGAATTGCGCGTGCTCGCTGAGTCTACGAGTCCGTAGGCCGTCCCATTCAGCATTTTACCGCTCTGAAGTGTGCTCAGCAGCGCCCCCTTTGTACCCTTGAAGCGGTCTTCCACGAAGCCCGCATAGAAGCAGGCTCCACGCACTTTAACTACCCAGGAATCCTTGCGAAAGGCCAATCAGAGAACAGATGGGAGGAGATTTCACTCACGGATAATTGTTCACATGGCTGAGAAGAAAATATTACTGTTTTTATGACCTAAATGTACATTTTACCAGTTGTTACCTACAGTTTATACAAACATTATGGTCATCGAGCAGTGGTTGATGTCTCAAACATAATAATAGCGCATTTAATAATACGATCGCATTATGATTCATTTAATAAATAGAACCGAATGGCAGGGCTTTACTGAGTCATATGTAAACATAGTATGAATATTGAAACCTGTAAATTGAAAAAATTATGTTTAAATTATGTTTTAAAATTGTAATCTTAGTTCAAATGGAACATTATGTATTATTATGTACAACTGTATACATCATTTAAATAAGCATGATTTATCTATTGTCTAATGCCCAGGTGATATGCACAATATCAAAATATAGAACTGTAAAATTAGGCTGTGTAGTGGACATGCAGATAAGACGTCGGAGCGCAAAAATGTGATTTCTCCTGTCCAACAACAACCAGACCGTTATTTCCGGCATGCCGTTCGAGTCTGTCCCAAAAATACCTCTCAATGCGCCCTCGTAGACTCGCGCCAAGGGCCCTATAGGTCTGCACTACATGACGTCACCAAAGTGTGGACTCTGAGGAAGTCCACAAGTCCGGAGTGTGCCATTTGGGACAGGGCCATTGTTGCATTTTTGTATTGCGATATATTGTGACACCCCTACTATGTACCATACAAGATATATCAATTACATACAAACTTGGATGCATTTTTATTTGTAGACCTAAATGTATATTTCTACTGACAGTAAAAGCACTGGACTGATTGTGTATGATGTGTGTGTTTAGAGAGCGGCAGCAGGCGTCCAAACTGGTGCGTCGTACAGAGAAGAAGCTAAAGGAGGTGATTCTGCAGGTGGACGACGAGAGACGCAACTCCGAGCAGTTTAAAGACCAGGTGACGCACGCTCTCTACATCTCTGTGCACATTACACCACCGCAGCACGTTTGAGCAGATTGTAACGCTGGTTGTGATTGTCTGCAGTCGGACAAGTTGAACAGCCGCATGAAGCAGCTGAAGCGTCAGCTGGAGGAGGCGGAGGAGGAGGCGCAGCGAGCGAACGCTAACCGCAGGAAACTGCAGAGAGAGCTGGAGGACGCCACCGAATCGGCCGACGCCATGAACCGTGAGGTCAACAGTCTGAAGAGCAAACTCAGGTGCGCAACAACACCACAGATGCAATTATTCATCACGACCGATGACACGTACTGAGACTTTTCATATCGGAATTATTGCACGTTCACATCAGGGTTGTTGTAAACTAAAACTATAAACGGTTCATTGCGGTTATTTGAGATGACAAGTTTAGATTTCAATCACCTTTTGCCATCCAAATAAAGTAAGTTATATTTTGGTTATATAATATTAGGTTACACTTTATTTGAAGGTGTCATTGTTACAGTGTAATTATATATATTTAAGTACTGAGTAATATTAGGCAACTACATGTACTTACTATAGGGTTAGGGTAGGATTAGGGTTTGGTTGAGGGTTAGTTGCATGTAACTATGCATAATTTACTGTTATTACTATGTAACATATGTAACAAGGACACTGTAAAATAAAGTGTTACCTTATGTTAATATTATTAATTCTCACAACAATAAAGTAAATCAAACGAGCCGAAGTAAAGAAGGCTTACACTGTAAGTGACCGAGCAGACTCAGGTGTGCAAGAACAGCACAGCTAAACCATAACGGTTACTCTCGTCATTTTGCTCAAAATTTCAGTTGCAATTATTAATCCGTCAATTTGAGAAATTGTACATTTCATCAGAATTATAGCACGTTAACATCAGGGTTATTATTGAAAACTAAAACAATAAACAAACATTTGTTACCTAAAATAAACATTAACTGAAATAAAAGAAATCATAGCTACAATTTCAGCTAGCATGTCTCATTTTGGTTTAGTTTAACTTTTGATACTAAACTAATACTGAAATTTAAATTAATACAAACTATTTAGACATAAAAAAAATAAAAAAATGACAGAAATTGAATACAATTACTAAAACTATCAAATTAAATTGAAAATATAAAAATAAAAACTATAATAGTGTACACTGGTTCACATAAGCACAAATAAAGGGAATGTCAACTCGTACGCATGGTTGATTTTACCTCATCTAGTTTCTAGATTTATTATATTTATCATATAAATTAATACATTCTTTGGTTTAATTATATATACAATAATTCCAAAAATACATTCCAATTATGTTAAACTATTTGGAATTTTTCTATTGTTCTTTTTTTATCTGAGCTTGTTTCCGCCACGGAATAAAACAATTTAAAAGGTAATTGCGACTTTATATCACGCAATTGCAAGAAAGAAAGTCTTGAGTTTATGAAATTAAAGGCACAATGAGATAAAATAAAGAAAATAAAAAGTTGCGTTCCGTGTAACAAGCTTCCAGAATTTTCCTATACTTTTAAAAAATTTATTAAAAAAAAACGTTTTCAGGACAAGTCGCCAGAGGGTCAATATCCCAGTTCCTTGCATATGTGATCAAATTCATATCTGACATTGAAATGTGTGTTTTTGTGTCCAGGCGTGGAGATTTACCCTTCACCATGCGTCGCATCGTCAGCCGCTCGGGAATCGAGAGCGATGAAGACCCAGAGGCCAAGAGCGAAACCCCCGAACCCAAACCAGAGTGAAAGAAGCCGAACCGCAGCGTTCCCTCACACACAGACACACACACACACACACACACACACACACGTCTCGGACGATAACGTCCAGGAAAACTCAGAGATTCCTTCTCGTCTTTTTATATTATCGTTATTTTAGTGCCATAGTGTATTAAAAAAAAACCACACACAATGGTTCTCTTGACAATCACACTCGACAGCTTCACTCGCACTGAGGACCAAATTCGTGTTTTCATGTCATCGTCTAGATTAGAAAAGAGCGGAATGATATTTTTTGTAAGGACACATTCCCTCAATGATAGTCCCGATTCTGGATCTATTTTTCTAAGTGAAGTAAAAGAAAAAAAATGAGTAAAAAACAAAAAAGTGAAGAAAGAACTTATTTGAAGGGGACCAAAGCGACGTTGCTTTCTACACAACTGTATTTTATTCGTAAGTTTTTATAATGGTATAAGGATGAACATAGCGCTTGCGCCTCTGCTGGTTAATAAGAGATTGTGATGATAATTACAGATAGTATCATACAGTTACGCTTTCTGGGCTTTACACACAAATAAGGCATTTAGTAATTCAAACCAGCACGGAAAATATTAGAGATTGTTTGTCACCATATATGCACATGAAATGGGGAAAGATTTGTGTCTGTTTGTTCTGAGCAATATAAGGGGTGTGTGTTTTCACACTGTTGCTGCAGATTGAAGGAATAAAGACAGAGTAGGCAATGCACGAACTCATTTAGACTATGCACTATCGCCTTAAATCTACTATTTGGATATTTTCTGATCCTCTTTTCCTTCAAGTATATGTGTCTTTATTAATGTTCAGGGCATGAAGGGTGGATGGGTTGACGGTTTCTCTCACACACATACACACTGTAAACTCTGAGCACGGCTTCGCAGGGCGGGAATCCACCGTTTGGCGGGAGTTTTTGAAATATGGAACGGTTTCCGTGGCTACCTCTGATCACGTTTAAAACTCTCTGACATCATATTTGATTATTCCGCGATCTGTATTTGATTTCTCTTTCGGGGTTTCTCTCAGAAAGGCAGAGATTATTCTGTTGAGGATTTTAAGGGGTTGGCGATCTCACTCCTCGATGCTCGTGCTCAGTTTCTGCTTTTCCGCTCACACTGCTGGGAAGTGAGAGAAATGAGAGAAGCATTTTTCTCTCTCATTCTCATTGTCTCCCAATAATGACTTTGTGATGTTGTGTTATGTTCTCTCTCTGCAGCTCCTAAATGATATCTGGAGAGATTTGTCATAAATCGTTATAATGATATGCAATAAAATGGCTTTTCCAAAACCGCTTTGTGGATGTCTCTTGATTTGATGTTTTTTTTATTTTATTCTAGCTACAAAACAAGGTCCATAAACTGATTTATTTAAATAGTAAAATGGACTGCTCAACCCACTAATTTCAACAATTTGCTGTACCACATAATAGATGTAACGTTAGCCCTGTAAAGTAATGAACTTTAACATCAAATGAATGAAGCAACAAACAAAATAAATGCTTATAATCTGAATGTAAAACATAACCGTTGTTTCCTACCTCAGCAATTTCTTTTACCTATTTTTCTCACCAAATATTTATTGGCAAAATATGTTTTAATTGACAAAAAAAATGAGAGTGTGTTACAAATATTCAAGTATACAAGAAAATACAACAACCGTATTTATTGGCAAAACATATTTTTCATACGTTTTTCTCTTGAAAAAAGCCCGCGCGTCTAGAACCCATTGTTGCTTGGCGGATTAATCAATTTAGCAAAATATGTGAACGGAAGCTAATTTGAATCAATATTAAATGTTTATGTTCACCATGAATCACGTTATAGCATTTTAATAAATTACTGATGAAAATGGTTTTCAAAAGGAGAGTTGCCACACGGTAGGCTATCTGTCCCGAACAGTATGTTCATATGAATGAAATGGTACAGCCAGTTCTGACTGACCATAGACATAATAAATGCAGTTGTACTGAGTTCTGCCACGAGAGCGCGCACAAATGCAGACAGAGCCGTTTTGAGCGGATTTATCTGCTTTACATTGAAGCGAATTTATAAATCTGTGTGTTTATGATTGTGTTTCCCTGAGATCATTTTTATTACTATTATTTTCTTGTGTGAGAGAACATTAGCCTATTTCTTAACTGTTACATTTGGGCACTGTCCTGCAACCGCTAGCTGGTAATGGGCCAATCAGATTTAGTGTATGACACACCTTCACCAGGCCCCGCCCCTTTCTTTGATACCTACCTGTGAAGCGCGTGCACAGACAGACTGACAGTGCTACTGAACCGACTGATGCCCGGTGTGTGATCGCCACATCTTCTGTTTCTTTTCGTTATTATTATATTATTGTTTTATTACTTTTTATTTCTAAGCTTAGTAATTACCCACCGAGGTCATTTGGGAATATTCTCCACCTTTGCAGCAACATTAATTGGAAACCCTATTTCCCAGAATGATGAACACCCGCCACGGATCATAGACTAGAAGAGGTGAGCTGATCTTTATAACTCAGTAGCCTATAAGCTGTTACTTTTTCTGGCTTAAAACATCACTCAGTCAGAACCAAATGAACGTGCACCTCACGTGGGAAGCGCGCGGATGAATGAGAGGCACGGTGCACACACTCATAGAATAATAAGCACCGCGTGAGTGAGTGAGTGAGTGAGTGAGTGTGTGTGTGTGTGTGTGTGTGTGTGTGTTGAGATAAACAGTCTGGTGATGTTAGTTTGTGTGAAATTAAATAGATGCGGTCAGTAATTCATTCTCAGATCACTGGTGTTTTCAGAAGCTGAGCTGCTCTTAAGGACAAACTTACTGATCATCTCAAACAACATGGAGTTCTTGCTGGTAAGTCTGTGTGTTTTATTGCTTTTTGCAAACGTGTTATACAATAGTCAAAAGTTTAGACAGTGAATTTGTTTTTTATAATAAAAAAAATAATAATAAAAAAACTAAAGAATTGCATTTGCTCGCAAAAGCATTAATGTATTTTATCTTACATTATTTCCATAACAAGAGTTTTGCGAGAGAACGCAGAGTTTCTCATGAGAACGCAACAGTTTTGAGAGCTAACAAAAAGTTTATCAGATAAACGCAAAGTTTATCAGATGAACACAAAGTTTATCAGATGAACACAGAGTTTATCAGGGGAATGCAAGAGTTTTAAGAGCGAACAAAAAGTTTTCAGGGGAACACAAAGTTTATCAGGGGAATGCAATAGTTTTGAGAGCGAACGCAAGAGTTTTGAGAGCGAACGCAAAGTTTCTCGGATGAACGCAAAGTTTCTCGGATGAACGCAAAGTTTCTCAGTGGAACGCAAGAGTTTTGAGAGCGAACGCAAAGTTTCTCGGATGAACGCAAAGTTTCTCAGGGGAACACAATAGTTTTGAGAGCAAACGCAAGAGTTTTGAGAGCGAACGCAAAGTTTCTTGGGTGAACGCAAAGTTTCTCGGATGAACGCAAAGTTTCTCAGTGGAACGCAAGAGTTTTGAGAGCGAACGCAAAGTTTCTCGGATGAACGCAAAGTTTCTCGGATGAACGCAAATTTCTCGGATGAACACAAAGTTTCTCGGATGAACGCAAAGTTTCTCAGTGGAACGCAAGAGTTTTGAGAGCGAACGCAAAGTTTCTTGGATGAACGCAAAGTTTCTCAGGGGAACGCACATTTTTTCGGATGAACGCAAAGTTTTTTCAGGGGAACGCAAGAGTTTTGAGAGCGAACGCAAAGTTTCTCGGATGAACGCAAAGTTTCTCAGGGGAACGCAATAGTTTTGAGAGCGAACGCAAAGTTTCTTGGATGAACGCAAAGTTTCTTGGATGAACGCAAAGTTTCTCAGGGGAACGCAAGAGTTTTGAGAGCGAACGCAAAGTTTCTTGGATGAACGCAAAGTTTCTCAGGGGAACGCACATTTTTTCGGATGAACGCAAAGTTTTTTCAGGGGAACGCAAGAGTTTTGAGAGCGAACGCAAAGTTTCTCGGATGAACGCAAAGTTTCTCAGGGGAACGCAATAGTTTTGAGAGCGAACGCAAAGTTTCTTGGATGAACGCAAAGTTTCTTGGATGAACGCAAAGTTTCTTGGATGAACGCAAAGTTTCTCAGGGGAACGCAAGAGTTTTGAGAGCGAACGCAAAGTTTCTCGAATGAACGCAAAGTTTCTCAGGGGAACGCAATAGTTTTGAGAGCGAACAAAAAGTTTCTCAGATCAACAAAAAGTTTCTCAGATCAACGTTCAAAGTTTCCCAGGGGAACGAAAAGTTTATTTTTCTTGGATGATTGCAAAGTTTCTCGGATGAACGCAAATTATTCACAGATGAACGCAAAGTTTGTTGGATGAACGCAAAGTTTCTCAGGGGAACACAAGAGTTTTGAGAGCGAACGCAAAGTTTCTCGGATGAACGCAAAGTTTCTCAGGGGAACACAAGAGTTTTGTAAGTGAACAAAAAGTTTCTCGCATAAACGCTAAGTTTCTCAGGGGAACACAAGAGTTTTGAGAGCGAACGCAAAGTTTCTCGGATGAACGCAAAGTTTCTCAGGGGAACGCAATAGTTTTGAGAGCGAACGCAAAGTTTCTTGGATGAACGCAAAGTTTCTTGGATGAACGCAAAGTTTCTCAGGGGAACGCAAGAGTTTTGAGAGCGAACGCAAAGTTTCTTGGATGAACGCAAAGTTTCTCAGGGGAACGCACATTTTTTCGGATGAACGCAAAGTTTTTTCAGGGGAACGCAAGAGTTTTGAGAGCGAACGCAAAGTTTCTCGGATGAACGCAAAGTTTCTCAGGGGAACGCAATAGTTTTGAGAGCGAACGCAAAGTTTCTTGGATGAACGCAAAGTTTCTTGGATGAACGCAAAGTTTCTTGGATGAACGCAAAGTTTCTCAGGGGAACGCAAGAGTTTTGAGAGCGAACGCAAAGTTTCTCGAATGAACGCAAAGTTTCTCAGGGGAACGCAATAGTTTTGAGAGCGAACAAAAAGTTTCTCAGATCAACAAAAAGTTTCTCAGATCAACGTTCAAAGTTTCCCAGGGGAACGAAAAGTTTATTTTTCTTGGATGATTGCAAAGTTTCTCGGATGAACGCAAATTATTCACAGATGAACGCAAAGTTTGTTGGATGAACGCAAAGTTTCTCAGCGGAACACAAGAGTTTTGAGAGCGAACGCAAAGTTTCTCGGATGAACGCAAAGTTTCTCAGGGGAACACAAGAGTTTTGTAAGTGAACAAAAAGTTTCTCGCATAAACGCTAAGTTTCTCAGGGGAACACAAGAGTTTTGAGAGCGAACGCAAAGTTTCTCAGTTGAACGCAACGTTTCTCAGGTGAACCGAAGAGTTTTGAGAGCGAACGAAAAGTTTCTCAGGGGAATGCAAAGTTTCTCAGGGGAACACGAGTTCTGTAAGCGAACGAAAAGTTTATCAGAGGAACGCAAAGTTTCACTGGGGAACGCAAGAGTTTTAAGAGTCAACGCAAAGTTTATCAGATGAACAAAATAGTTTTGTTAGTGAACGCAGTTTCTCACAACAATTCAAGTTTGCAAGAGAACATTGAAATATATTGAAATTGAAATGTTTTTTTCCTCCTATCTCATTCACCTGCAACTTTCTACAGTATTATGTATGCAACAGAAAGTGGGCTATACACTACATAATGCAAAACTGGACATTCAGTTTAGTTGAAATGTGTAATTTTGTCTGTTCTGCAGTTTCCCTGTGAACTCTGACCTCTGACTCGATCCGGTCACATCAACTTACCCTGTTTCTGCAGGGTCATATCAGTCATGTTATCTGGTTAGTGATATGGCAGATAGTTAGCTCTGACTGTGCCATATCACAGTAGCTGGAGGATTGTCACGTTTCAAACCATGGGGTTTAACATGTTCAGTGCATTTGATCATATATAGTGATTGTAATATTCAGTTTAAGGCCTGAACGGGGTGATTATACAGAGTTTGTTGTTGTTTACTTCAAGCGTTTGCAGAAGTGAAGCAGACTGCCAATTTCTCTGTTAATCCTATGAAGGGGCGGGATTTAGCCAAGCCTCTCGTTTTTTGCATTCTGATTGGTCCGTGTGAAGCGGTCCTCTGAAAAGAGGCGGGGCTTGGTTAAACGGTAGACAGACACACAGGCGAAAAGCTTCAGTTAAAGTCTAGCAGAACTGAATCTTTGCTGGGTCATGCATTACATCATCACATTCATATCTTTCACTCATGAAATCCTTTCATTGATCGGTGTGTCTATGATGGCCAAAATACACCACAGCTAAAACTAATGTGTAACAGTGTTATTTTCGTATCATTGGTAGATATTAAGATTTTATATATATATATATTTTTTATATATATATATCTTCCATTTAAATGTATTTATATATTATATTATATAATATAATATAATATAATATAAACATTGCTATATGTTATATAAAATATGTATTATTTGATTACTTCTTTTCATAAAATTTAAAACAAGTAAACTGAGAAATGTTGACTAGCTGATTTTATTTTTATTTTTTTTATTTTTTTTTCAAGTAGCAAAAAATTTTATGGCTTAAGTTTAGTATAACTAATATACTATTATAGTTTTTATTAATATTTTGAATTAGTTTTTTTTTTATATTTTCCATTTTTACTTTAATTTTAGTTAGTTTCTATAAATAAAATGTGTGTGTATATATATGTATGTATATATGAAGAGTTCAGATGCAAAAGCCTCTAAGTGCCATCTGAAATTTTCTTCTAGAATGATCATTTTTATAAAGCTCGTATATTTAAGTTCAGTAATTTCACTTGAATGGCAATGAAAATTACCTATTAATTGTCATTTAAGTGAAATATATATTATATTCTATTTTTATAAACAAATTTTTTATTTTTTTACCATAATCAGAATTATTTAAAATGATATGATCAGAGCAGTTTTTGACTGACTGTTTATGCCTGTTTAACCCTGTTTCAGGCTCATCCGGCCCTGAAGGCGTTCATGTGTGGGTCTCTGAGCGGGACGTGCTCCACGCTGCTCTTCCAGCCCCTGGACCTGCTGAAGACGCGCCTGCAGACGCTACAGCCCGGGTCAGTGCACACACGGGACGGGGTCGAGGACCGCTTCAGTCTGGCTTCCACATTGGTCAAGTCAAGTCAAGTCAAGTTTATTTGTATAGCGCTTTTCACAATACAGATTGTATGTGAGTGTCCTGCGGACCGAGAAGCTCCTGGGACTGTGGAGAGGCGTCTCACCTGTGAGTGTCACACTCATCCGAGACGATACTTCTGTTATGTTTGTTTGTGTGGTTATATCCTAGGGCTATTAATTAATCGCAATTTACATGTAATCGCACTTAAACAGATTTGGCTAATCGCGATTATGAAATCGCAAAGGCTGTGATAATTTTTTTTATGTGCAGCTTGTCAGTGACGTACAGCTCTGTAAACGCTGCTCCATCTGAAAGCACTGTGAGTTTGAGTCTCTAATAGTAATAATAATAATACTATAATGTTCATTTGCACTGCTGACTGTTATTATAGTAACAACTGTTTACATATGCATCTTGCACTACTACCTTGACTGGAATATGCTCAATTTGCACTGCCGACTGTTTATTTACAGTACCGACTGTTTACATATACATTTGCAATACCGTACTTTAACTGTAATATGCAATTACTTCCACTGCACTTTCACTCGGATAGCTTCTGTCCAAACTTTATTTGCACTACTTTAAATCCATTGTTATACTGCTCATTTTAGCCTAACTTATACATATATCTATTTGTAAAATTCTGTTTATAGTAATAGCCATCTGTATATTATGCTCACATTCTGTTTATAGTAACAGCCATCTGTATATATATTCATAGTACATATCTATCTGTAAAATTCTGTTTATAGTAATAGCCATCTGTATATTATATTCAGTACATATCTAGCTGTAAATTCTGTTCACAGTAATAGTTATCTGTATATTATATTCATAGGACAAATCTATCTGTAAATTTTTGTTTATAATAGTATTCAACTCTATATTTATTCAGTACATATCCATGTTCTGCACTTATGGAACCACTGTATATCCTGCACTTGCTGCTATTGCACTTCTGGTTAGACCTAAACTGCATTTCGTTGCCTTGTACCTGTACTTGTGTAATGACAATAAAGTTGAATCTAATCTAATCTAATCTAATAACATGCATTTGAAAAAGCAACATGCGTCAAACATCTTTCCAAACATGGGAAGCATTTATGAGTCTTGTTCAACAAAAGACAAAATTTAATAACATGCTTTTACTCCAAACTCACTTCATAGGGACAGTTGAGCTCCTCCTTCTGTGAGATGATGAGGCTTCCTACACAGAATAAGGCAGTTGTGTGTTTATTAGTCGTGTTTATTAGTCATGTTTAATCAAAGCGTTTCAATCTTCTGTTTATTCAGATACAGCGATAGGGGTTTCCTGGAATGACGTGTTTTATCGTACTTCTGCGGCGGGACATATGTGGAGTGTGTGTGTGTGAGAGACGCCCTCTAGTGTTCAGATGGATATGTGGTGTGTGTGAGACACCCTCTGCTGTTCAGATGTAAGTGTGGTGTGTGTGTGTGTGTGAGACGCCCTCTGGTGTTCAGATGGATATGTGGTGTGTGTGTGTGTGTGTGTGTGAGACGCCCTCTGGTGTTCAGATGGAGAGGCATTTACTACCGATCAGCCATTCTGCACTGACAAACTGGGCATAAAATAATCGCAGCCTTTGCCAAATCGCGTGCGGTTTCATTGCGATTAATTGTGCAGCCCTATTATATTCTCTGTTTCTCTCTCCGCAGTCGTTTGTGCGCTGTATTCCAGGAGTCGGGATCTACTTCAGCACATATTTCACACTAAAGCAGCATTTTTTCGCTGACGGGGCCCCAGGGCCCCTGCATTCAGTGCTGCTGGGAGCCGGAGCCAGATGTGTGTCCGGCGTCTGCATGCTGCCTGTCACTGTCATCAAAACACGCTTCGAGGTGTGTGTGTGTGTGTGTGTGTGTGTGTATGTGTGCATGTATGTAGATAAATAAAAATCAATACACTAGCATTCAAAATGTGCATTTTTATTTAAAAAAAATTTTTTTATTCAGCAAGGACGCATTAAGTTGATCAAAAGTGACAGTAAACAGATTTATAATGTTACAAAAGATTGCGGTTTCAAATAAATGCTGTTCTTTTGAACTTTCTATTCGTCACAGAATGCTGAAACATAAAATGTATCAGTTTCCACAAAAATATTATCTGTTCTCAACATCATATTAGAATGATTTCTGAAGTATCATGTGACTCTGGAGTAATGATGCTGAAAATTCAGCTTTGATCACCGGAATAAATTCCAGTTTACTCTATATTCACATAGAAAACAGCTCTTTTAAATTGTAATAATATTTGAGTGTTTTACTGTATTTTGATCAAATAAATTCAGCCTTGTTGAGCAGAAGAGACTTCCTTAAAAACATTCAAATATCTTACTAACTCTTGAACACTAGTGTAGATTGGCCTCATGAGAGAGTGTGAAACCATGATGTGTGTGTGTGTGTTTCAGAGCGGCCGCTATCAGTACAGCAGTGTGTCAGGAGCGCTGCGGTCCGTGTGCCGGACGGAGGGACCCAAGGCCCTGTTCTCCGGTCTGACGGCCACACTGCTCAGAGACGCACCGTTCTCCGGGATATACGTCATGATCTACAGCCAGGCCAAATACTCACTGCCACCAGGTCTGAACACACACTGAGAGTGTGA
Organism: Leuciscus leuciscus; assembly: GCF_965113295.1. Taxonomy (NCBI): domain Eukaryota; kingdom Metazoa; phylum Chordata; class Actinopteri; order Cypriniformes; family Leuciscidae; genus Leuciscus; species Leuciscus leuciscus. The sequence continues at coordinate 32,807,727 of NC_138725.1, read as the reverse complement.
TATAAACTACATGTGCTTCAAATATGTGTTTGATTCAATAGAATTTTAGCAGCTTAAAGGGTTCATTTTACCAAGAAACATCTGGCTCATAATTATTTTATAGAAGGAAAGTTAGGATTTATTTTATTTTTATTTATTTTTTGCACTGGAACATTCGTGTCATGGGAGGAAACATTATATTATTAGTTTGCTCACAACATTTTTTTTTTTGCAAGTAAACGTGACTTTCTCAGGGGAACGCAATAATTTTGAGAGCAAATGCAAAATTTCTTGCTGAACTCAAAAGTCTCACGAGTTTTTCAGTGGAACGCAAAAAAATTTGCAAGCAAATGCAACGTTTCTCGGGAATAAAGCAATTTAAAAGATAATTGCGACTTATCTCGCAATTCTGATTTTTTGTCTCGCAATTCTGACTTTTTTCTCGCGATTCTGACTTTTTACTTGCAATTACGAGTTTATGTCTCGCAATTCTAACTTTTTTTCTTGCAATTCTGGCTTTTTTTTTCATAATTCAGATTTTTTCTCGCAATTCTGACTTTTTTCCTTGCAGTTCTGTCTTTTTTCTGGCAATTCTGGATTTTTTCACGCAATTTTGGATTTTTTCCTCACAATTCTGTCTTTTTTCTCGCAATTCTGACTTTTTTCTTGCAATTCTGGCTTTTTCTCGCAATTCTGACTTTTTTTTGTTTATATATTGCAATTCTGATTTCTTTTCTCAGAATTGTGAGATATAAACACGCAATTGTTGCAAAATATCTAGAAGAAGTTTTGTGAGCAAACTCAAAATTTCTTAGGGAACGCAATTGTTATGAGTGAATGCAGTTTCTTGAAGGAACACAAGTTTAGCAAGCGAATGCAACATGTCTCACGGGAACACTAAAATTTAGCGAATTACCGCAAAGTTTCTCATAGGAAAGCATAGATTTTGCAAGTAAACAAAAAAGAAATACAGTTTTTCCTCCCATCTCATATTTTTTCCATCCCCATGTCATTTTGGGACTTTTTTTTTTTCTCAGAGCCTTGAGAGGTTCGGTGTGATAACAGGTACCGGTAACAGGAATATTGCTCATGATGTGGAAATGTTTCTCCATATGAGATAAGAGAGCTGTCCAGTCATTCCTTCATTGTGTAACAGCCTGCACTGATAAACTCTGTTTCTCTTTCAGAGATCAGTCAGTCGTCTTACGCTCCGCTGGCTAACTTCAGCTGTGGGGTTCTGGCCGGCGTCCTTGCCTCCGTCGTGACCCAGCCGGCGGATGTGGTGAAAACTCATGTTCAAGTGAGTCCAGACGTCTTCAGCAGGACGTCAGATGTGCTGCGATACATTTACAAGGTAACAGATGCTCGTCTCCCAACATGCACCTCTCTCTGCTGCCTCAGACTGGCACTCGGCTTCTATGAGAGGCTGTATGTTACTGTGATTTAACCATGATTGAGGGGTTTTATAGACATGATGCAAGGCAGATTTTACTGTAATATAGTGCAATAATAATCATTAGATGGATTAGTCATACAAGCTAGAACTGCATCTGATTGTGTTCATACAGGTTTCCCCAAACACTTCCGCCATCGGCTAGTAGTTTCCTGCTGTTTTTGACGCTTAAATAAACAGTTCTGTTTGAATCTTAAAAATTACAATATTCACATTTGAATCTGCGTTCCTCATAATTCCACAGATTCCAAAAATATTGAAAAAAAAGTCGGTAGATTCTGTTTGAGCCTCTTGAATGTGAGATTTTTAAATGAATTCACAGGTTTGTCGTCCATATAAATATAAATAAATAAATATATTGTGATGAGGTTCAGCAATCAAATAGCAAGGAAGGAAGAAGACAGGGGTCAGCTGAACTGGGACTCTCGTTTTATTCACGTTAGAAAAATAAACAAAAGAAAAGGTGCGCACACAGCGCATTCACCGTGCACAAGCACAGCCACAAAACAATCAATAATTCAGAATATTAAATCGGTGATCTCTCTCAGGAGGCACAGCAACAGTCCACGAGGTCCCAGTCCGTCTCTCTCTCTCACTCCGGTTTATATCCGGTCTCTCCACACCAATTACTGAAATCAGACACAGGTGTTCATCATCTGCACTTGACCTACTTACTCCCCGCTCTGTTCCGTCCTCTCTCTCCCGCTACAGACTCTGCAAAACCACGCCCCCCTCGCCACATATATACATGTATAAATATTTCTTAAATATATTCATGCGTGTGTATTTTTATATATATATATATATATATATAAAATAATTAAACAGTACAGACACATATATTATGTAAACACAAACTTTTATTTTGGATGCCATTAATCGTTGCCCAGCACTGGTAAATATGATCAAAAATCGCTGTAAAAAATTAATCTGCATCGTTTATCCTTTTGATCTTTCATTCAAAAAATTGGCAAAATCCTAACCTTTCATTTAAGTAAAAGAATTGAAAGTGGGGGGGAAATCACATTATAAAATAAATGTTTTTCTCCAAAACACGTTGGCCACAATTATTCATACCCTTTTATTAAATACCTTCTTGCAATCTCCTTTTGCCAAGATAACAGATCTGAGTTTTCTCCTATAATGCCTGATGAGTTTGGAGAACATCTGACAAGAGATCAGAGATCATTCCTCCATAGAGAATCTCTCCAGATCCTTCCGATTCCCAGATCCATGTTGGTGCTTCTTCTCTTCAGTTCACTCCACTCTTCAGGTCAGGGAACTGGGACGGTCATGGCAGAAGCTTCATTTTGTGCTCCCTAACACATTTTTGTGTTGATTTTGATGTTTGTTTTGGATCGTTGTCCTGAAGGAAGATCCAACCACGGCCCATTATAAGATTTCTAGCAGAAGGCGTCAGGTTTAGATTTTTTATCTGTTGATATTTGATAGAATCCACAATGCCATGTTTCTGAATAAGAAGTCCAGGACCTCCAGCAGAAAAATAGGCCCACAACATTAAAGATCATAGAAGATTTTTTATCCTTGTGTGCACCAAACCCATCTAGCGTGTTTGCTGCCAAAAAGCTCTTTTTTTTTTGTTTCATCTGACTATATAACCCTGTGCCGTTTGAAGCTCCAGTCGTGTCTGACCACTGAATATGCTGGAGTTTGTTTTTGGATGAGCGAGGAGCATTTTTCTTGAAACCCTCCCAAACAACATGTGGGGATGTAGGTTTTGTTTGATTTTTTTTTTATAGTTTTTCTGACCCCAAGACTCAACTAATCTCTGCAATTCTCCATCTGTGATCCTTGAAGAGTCTTTGGCCACTCAGACTTTCCTCCTCACCGTCCATTAAGACAATATAGACACACATCCTCTTCCTGGCAGATTCATAACATCTTTAGTTGATTGGAACTTCTTAATTATTGCCCTGATGGTCAAAATGGGGATTTTCAATTCTTTAGCTATTTTCTTTCAGCCACTTTCTATTTTGTGAAGCTCAACAATCTTTTGATGCACATCAGAACTATATTCTGTGGTTTTACTCATTGTGATGGATGATTCAGGGAATTTGGCCTTTGTGCTTCCTCATATTTAAACTCCTGTGAAACAAGAAGTCATAGCTAGACAATTTCATGTTCCTAGTCACCCTGGTGTGCTAAAAAAGGTCAATATTAATGGGAATATACTTCAGAGATATTTTATTCATAAAAAAATTCTAGGGGTATGAATAATTGTGGCCAACGTGTTTTCGAGAAAAACATTTATTTTATAATGCGATTTCCCCCCAATTTTCAATTCTTTTACTTTGAGAAAAGTTAGATTTTTGCCAATTTTTTGAATAAAAGATCAAAAGGATAAATGATGCAGATTTATTTTTTACAGCCATTTTTTATCATATTTACCAGGGGTATGATTAATTCTGGGCACGACTGTATATAATATATATATATATATATATATATATATATAGTTAAAAAAATTAAAAGCTACTCCAATCAACTATCGGTACCAATATATCGGCAAAACCTATGAATCGGTCGACCTCTAGTGTAAATCCACTTCCACTAATATTTTTTTTTATTAAGCTGAATACTAAAATGATATTGCTAAAACTAAAATGATGAAAAACTGAAATAAAAATAACACCAAAAAAAAAGCATATAAATATATAGTTTAAAAATTAAAAGCTTATTAAAATGACAAACACACACAACAAAATTACTATTCCTAAAATATTCAAATAAAACTAATTGAAGTGATGCCTCTGTCTGTCTGTCAGGATCAGGGCTTGGTGGGGTTTTTCCGCGGTGCTGTTCCTCGCTCTCTGAGGAGAACCATGATGGCGGCGATGGCCTGGACGGTGTACGAGCAGCTGATGGCTCAGATGGGCCTCCAGTCCTGAGAACGATCGAACACATCGCACTCTGATCGAGATCTTCACACGGGACGTCTGATGTTTCAGTGTTTGACTCTGAGGTCCTCCATGGAGAGGATCATGTGGGTCCAGAGAAATTGAGCTGTTTGATCATCACAAACTGCTTTGATTCTCATTCACGGTGAACTGAAGTGAAAAACATCTTGGACAAAGATAATGAGCTTTGAAACGCACTTTTATATGTCAGCTCAGCTTGTCTTGTCTGTTTTTGAGTAAATTACGCTGCTTATAACATTTTTATAGTGTTGCTTCATGAGCTGCTTTAAGACAGTCATAATCTGTTTGATTTTATAGTCTTATGTTGCAGGTTATGATTGGCAGGTTAAAGTTATGTTGTTTGAGTCAAATTATTATTATTAAAGCCAACATGAAACAGAATTTGTGATAATTTTTTCTTCCCTATTGTGATGTATATCCAAGTGCAACGGCTTCTGCAAGAACAAATGTTGGGCAGGGCATCTTCACTTCCCTCCATTCACACAATCCCTCCTTATTCAAATCATTTGAATGCTGAATGTGAAGATCAGGAAGAAACGAGGGATGATCTGCAAGGAAACGCTCAACTCAAACGGCCCCCATAATAATCACAACACCATTTTCAACTAAAAACGTAAAACTTTTTATGCGTTTTGGCCGTTCGTTTACACAACAACGGCGTTTCGGGTGCCTGAAAACGCAAAGTTTTGAAAACAAGTTCCAAAATGCAAGTTTTTGAAAACTGTCTCTGTGCAAACAACAAAAACGTGAATCTCTGGAGACGATGACGTCATGCACATGCGTATTACGTGTTCAGTCTATAGTGTTTCATCGCCATCTAATGGTCTAGCAGCAGAATACAGCGTTTTTAGTCGTTTTCGCGGATCCGTATGAACGGGGATCGTTTTGACAATGGTGTCGTCTGAAGGCGAAAAACTCAAAGGAAAAACTTCTCCGTTTTAAGCATATCGTTTGTCATGTAAACGTACCCTCATTCAAAAGTGTCAGCCCAGATCCAGCCCAAATCTTGTACATGTGGAATGCATGTGTAGCCTACCAGATGTGGGCCGGATCTGGGCCGAAACTATGTTTCTGTCTGGGACAGATCGCTCAAAATGGCTTGAGGAGACTGGGAAATCGACATGCCTTTCCTGAACTCCTCTGCCAGTTCAACCTGTCACAAATGTTTCTGTAAAGATCAACCTGTGAGGTAAATTGAGTTTTTCCAGCTCAATCAGTATTTTTTTCTGATATGAACGAGGTTCATCCGCAGAAACGAAGCCTTTCTGAATGAGGGGCGCTGATAAGACCGATGACCTCAAACGAGTCTCTTACGCAAACGAGTCAAAGAAAAGAACACAAACCATTACAAGACAACAGACACATGCTGATCTGGACAATCATTACGTAACACGCTGAAAAAGTGTAATGCTATACATTTGGCTCTGTGTTTGACAAATGCCACTGCGATGATTTATTACCACTTGGATGTTTTATATAGTTTGTTTTAATGCTACCAGAACATTTCCACTCAGTCTTTTCAAGAAAGTTTTTTTTTTTTTTTGTATGTTAGGGTTAGGGTATTGAAAAAAGAAAATTGAAAGAGGCTTTTAGGGTCTTTATTTTAAATAAAAAGTTATTAATATTTATAAATAAAGAATAAAGAATATTTAATAAATAAGTTGTTAATATATAAACTATTATATCAATAAATATCTTTCAGAATCTGTGTTGTTTTATATTATTTGTAATAAAAAAATCTAAATCTTTGTTGTTATAATATAATAATAATAATAAAATTTCATGTCTATTTTAATTATTTAACTATCTACCACAGTTTTACTGCTGCAACAATAATAATGGAATTGTGGAGGAAATAATATTTTTTTTGTAAGTGAACATCTAGATGTCTATATGGAAGACTGTACACCAGCTAATTTTATTATCATTTTTAGTAGTTTTAATTTTACATTTTAACCCAGTTAAATTAAGGACGTGATGATCGTGCTCTCGTTTGATCCTTATTTACCATTAAATCACTGATTAGCCGATACTTTAACCTATTGATAACACACACACACACACACACACACACACACACACACACACACACACACACACACACACACACACACACACACAGCGCACATTATCGTCCTCGTTTTCCGTTCATTTTCACTTTCACTGTTTCTCTTATTGAGGTTTGTTCATGTCTCCATATAAAATAAACGTTAATTAAAAACATTCTGTTTGTTCGCTGTGTAAACATTCGTGACTCTTCATCTAGGACAGTACGTCTCAAAGCAAACAGAAGTTGCGACAGAATGTACAACAGAGTTCAACCGAGAAGTCACTCCGCGTCTCGCCATTGTCTTAATATGGTCTTTGTCTTAATATGGACAATCCATCCCGTGTGTCTTAATATGGTCACAGCAGTGCCGTCTAGTGTAGAGGACAGAAAACACAGTACAGCGACTCATTGAAACCACAACACTGAGAACAAACGCCATCCAGAGGCGAGGAAAACACAGTACAGCAGAACACAAGGAAGAATTTCATTAGTTTGCTTAGATAGCCACATATTATCCAAAGTCATTCTTCACCAAGTTTCCGATAACGTGAGAAGTTATTGGTGTAAATATAAATGAGCATTCACTACACATGTTGCTACACAACGCACACAATGTTTCGTGTCAGTGTTACTGGGACATTTGTGTAGTTTTTTTTTCTTTTTCTTTTTTTTTCTTAACTTAAAGAAATCTCTAACATCTTGACCAACAGGTTTCTGAAAGCTCACTGCTTCTGCTATATCTTGATCATTATTAGTATGAATATATTTCAGATTTTAAGATTGTTTTAAGTTCATTATTTCCTTTGAGCTCACTCATTATTAAAATAAAAATAAAAAAATCATTCAAAATGTCTGTTTCTACTGATAGGACTATACATTTATTGTAATACTGTAGGCCCTGTATGACATACAGATTCAGCTCATTCTAGAACGTTCTCAGTTTTGTATTGCCAAGAAAATAGAACATTGTAATTCAAAATAAACACCATGTGTTTTGGTTTTACTCGAATGAAAACAGTAGTCTATATAAACTGCGTAGTTTCATTTAATGTAGATCAGGTGACTTCACGGAAAGCAGAAAGTGTCAGACTCCACGACTCTCAATCTTGGATCAGTCAACGCCCCAAATACTTTCACGTCACTTGACTTATCGTTTGCTCCTTAGTCAGCTAAAGAGCAGAACGTGAGGTGATTTTTTTAGCCTACAGGCAAATTCTGAGTCTGATTCACCTGAGTTCACAGCGGAGAGTGTATTTTACTCTTTAATGAGGGTTTTAGGCTATTCAAATTTGTGGTGCTCATTGAGTCTCATTCTGAATGCAGGTAATTGCTGAATTCAACGATGAGAAAACACAGCAAATTTATTGAAATATAAAAAACGTACTCAAATTACTCTGAATTCTAAATGTTTCTTTCGTCAGTTTGTCTTCAGTACTAATGCATTTTTTGTCACTATAATAAATCTAATATCCAGAGTTACATTTCTACCTTTAGAGATCGCACATGCTTTTTGTGTTTTAGCTATGTTTAAGTTTTCTGAGTGTTTCAACAGCAAAGAACTTGATGTTAAAATTCCAATTATTAATATATTATATAAACTAAAAATAAAATTATTCACAATGCTTCATGGGATGCAAATGCTATTTTATTTGTAGTCATAGATTGTAACGTTGCAATTCACCTTGTTTGATTGGGTTGCTTCATGTTTGTACTTTTTAACAAAGACTTTAATGTGCTCAATCCTGCTAAATGTCCTGCAGAGTTTAACTACAACCCAGTTCCACCACAACACTTGCCTGGAAGTTTCTACACAGCAAATACCCCAGTTCATTTAACACGATAACACTGAAGCAGTCTTGAATTTTATGAGATTATTAAATAATTAAGATAATCAAACACAATGAAAGCAGCCAGAATAATCTTTTTTTTTTCTCAAAAAGCCAAGGGTCAAGAGCCCAATAGCAAACGCTGATCATCATAATGGTAACTTAAACTTGTGACTCTTTCCTTTGATTCTGCTTGTTAACAGCAGGTGTCTTGACTAATGGTCAATAATAAGTCAATTAATCTCTTAATTATCTCATTAACTTTAACACTGCTTCAGTGTTCTTTTTAACACTCTTAAGCCCTATTCGGACGGGACTAGTTTTCCAAACGACGTTTGAGTTACAATTCTTATCAACCTACGTCTGTGATTTCATGTACGGATTCGGACGGGACTAACATCTCCGTGTTTATTACCAAGGTAGGAGTGTTTTACATGTGGGCATTGCAGAAGATCACGTGTTCAGTTAAAATTAAGCACTTTGAAATATAAAGTAAAACGTCTTATTGTATTTAGTGTTTTGTAAACATTTGATAAAAATTGTAGTATAAAAAAACTAAACATACATTTATCATCATGATTTTATAGAACTGGGTTCTTTTAATAAACCCACTGGAATAAAAAGTTTTAACTTATATAATTTGCACGTTATGTAATTAAGTACAGAAATGAAAGTAATCTTACCTGAAACTGATATTACAGTAGCCAGTCTTAACAGTTTACGTGATTTGGCTCTTCTTGTTGATTTCATTTTTTTATTTCTTCGCAGTGTACCGAACAAATCTACATCCATTATCGGTGCGCAAAAAGCAGAAACTTGAATACCGGCGCGATAGCGAGAGATTGTACGGTAGTTCACGTTGACCAAAACACACAAGAAAAAGCGTTTTGGAAAAAAACATTTTCGGCAATCACAGACATTCGCATTCAGACGGGATTAGATTTCTCGAGGACCGCCGAGTTTGACAAAAAACAGTAGGTAATTTGCTCTGGAATTTTTACAGAGGTCGTGTGAGAAAAAGACAGACATGGCAGATTCGGACAGGATTAAAATCTCAAAGTTCGTCTGTGAAACAGAAATTTCTCTAACGTCCCCCTGTGAAACTAGTCCCGTCCGAATAGGGCTTTAGTGTGGACTTAAAATCTGAGTTAATTTAACACTGTTTTTTTTTTCTTTTCTTTTTTTTTTTTTTTTCTTCTAGTGAATAGCTGGACCCTCCAGGAGCAGGCTTGATCACCACTTCCCTATAGGTAAAATATTTCTAAAATCAAGGGCACTGAAAAGAATTGTCTGTTACTGTATTACACTAACACATTCCCATGTTTATACAACATTGCGTGCAAACCTTCATTTTACTGGAACATTGTGTGCATAGTTTCTCTAGCTTTGTTTCAGATCTTATCCAACCACATTCCCAAAAATAAACTTTCCTGAAAGTTCAGCGCTTGTTCTACTTTTTAAAAAGGAAGATTATTTATATTATTTTAAAATAATTTTTCCACATAGTGCTTATTTGCATTGGAAAAGATTAATCATTATATAAATTGAATTATAATTATTAATAGCATGTTACAATTAATATGTTGGACTCTGCTTCTGTATTTGGATATATAGCCTTTTTAAACGCACTATGAGATTCCATGTATTGGTATATGGTTGATAAGTTCTATGTATATGATGAGTGGATCTATTGGACATCCATTGGACATGCAGTCTCAATCATGATCCAGTTATTATATTGTGATGTAACATGATTTTAATTATTGTGTGGTGTAGTTGGCGATGCTAGTACTATTAAAGTACAGAAATCAGTTTGCAGTGTTAAATCATAATCAGTTCATCGTATTTTAGACAACTTTGTTGTCTAAACACTGTAGTCATAAAAATAAAAATAAACACTGAAATGAACAAGTTACAGTAAGTCACACCCTGCAGAAAAACCAGTTTCTTAGGTATGTTACCAGGAAGATATATAAACCCTTCAGTTGGAAGGAACTCTACTGTGGAGCTGCAGTGTGTATCGTCTCTCTATCTGTGTGTTCATTTACAGTGAAATGGCAGAAGCCAGTTTCTCATGGGCTGAGGACCAGTTCAGCTGTTCAGTGTGTCTGGATCTCCTGAAGGATCCAGTGACGATTCCCTGCGGACACAGTTACTGTAAGGAATGCATCTCAGATTGCTGGGATCAGGAGGATCAGAAAGGAATCTACAGCTGCCCTCAGTGCAGGAAAACCTTCATACGAAGACCAGTTTTAGGTAAGAATGTGGTGTTTGCTGAGATGGTGGAGAAACTCAAGACGATGAGACTCCAATCTGCTCCTGTTCCTGCTACTCCTGCTGCTCCTGTAGTTCATAACACTGGATCTGGAGATGTGCAGTGCGACTCCTGCACTGGAAGAAAACAGAAAGCAGTGAAGTCGTGTCTGGAGTGTCAAAGCTCTTACTGTCAAAATCACCTTGAACAGCATGAGAATCTCTTCAGAGGTAATAGACACAATTTGATGGACGCCACTGGACGACTACAGGAGATGATCTGCCCTCGACATGGTAAAATGCTGGAGATTTACTGTCGTACTGACCAGCGGTGTATCTGTATGCTGTGTATGGTGGATGAACACAGAAATCATGACACTGTATCAATTGGAGTGGCAAGAACAGAGAAACAGGTACTGCTTCATACTGGATCTCATGAGCAACATGATATCATGATGTTTCTCTCCTCATTTGTTATGTGATTTTTCTCTCAATCAGGGAAACTGCTGTAATTGATTATGTTTTAGAAAGATAGAAATTGTGTCTTTGATCAAATAAATGCAGACTTAAGTGACTAAAAATAAATAAGATACCTGTTTACAAAAACATTTTTTCATATAATTACATATCTGTTTTTTGCAGAAACATTGTGAGGAAACACAGAGAAGCATCCAGCAAACAATCCAGCAGAGAAAGAAATATCTAAAGCAGATGAGAGAGGCTGTGGAGTCTCACAAGGTGAGTTTGGAAAAGTTTGAGAAGTCTCCTTCACACTCTAAAAAATAAAGGTGCCAGGAATAAACAATGCTGTAGAAGGACTTTTGGTTGAAGAAGCCTTCAGTGAAAGGTTTATAAAAAATTATATGACTATGATAATATGATAATTTGCGAAAGGGCTGCGTTGTGGTCTTGTCTTGGTGTAGTTACAGGTCCACCATCTAAACTGGATATGGCCTGGATCCGGCTGACTGTGGTAAACTCGAGATAAGAGATAGACAGACTAATATTAGCGTACAGGTCCCATTCTTCTAACAATGTAACAAGTACATTGAATGTTGTGGGAAGTGTTACCAGTTCCGTTTGACCTACTTTATGCAGCCTGCGTGTGTTTTGTGTATGCTACGTTAAAGAGATGTGTCTTTAATCTAGATTTAAAATGACATAGTGTGTCTGGTTACTGAATAACGCTAGGAAGACTATTACAGAGTTTGGGTACTAAATAGGAAAAGGATCTACCGGCTACAGTCCACAATTATTTGTATAGTGATTTTCACAATACACATCGTATCAAAGCAGCTTTACGTACAAATATTTTGATACAGTTGATTTTTATATTCTACTGTAGATATTATCAAGTGGTCAGAATTTTGAGACCGCAATAGATGTGAAGGACTATAATGCGCTAAGAGCTTGCTCAAGTGATGCAACTGATGTGCCTTAGTCATTAAGAGCATATGTCGTAGCTTAGATATATTTTAAGATGGAAAACTGCTGTTTTACAAATGCTAGAAATGTGGCTTTTAAATGAAAGATTGGTATTAAAGAGCGCACCCATGTTCCTAACTGTTGACCAAAACTTGACAGAGCAGCCATCCTGTGTTAGACTGTATTCTAAGTATTATGTGCAGAGGTTTTTGGTCCAATAAGTAAAACGTCAAGGTTACCAATGTAACCCTCATTCCCTGAAGGAGGAAACAAAGACGTTACATCAGAGCGACTGAAGAATTGGGATCTCACCTGAGAGCCCAATCACCTTTGAGTGTAACAAAACAAGCTAATAGACATTGGAAAGCGAAATTTGCATTGCGAACCCTGCCCAGCGGAACAGGTATACAAGGAAGCGCGGTGCACTCATTCAGTTAAGTTTTGCGCTGAGGAGCTGAGAAGGTGAGTCCCGGCTGGGTCTGCCTCCTCCACAGGCAGCTCTTGCAGGTTCATCACCTGATCCCTCAAAGGGGTGGTGGGAACCTTAGGCACATATCCAGGCTGGGGTCTCAAGATCAGTTTTAGCCGGCTAAATTCCAGGCAATTCCAGAAAAAGGACCGATCCGATCGGGCACTTTCGGGGGTCTTCTCGGCAAGAAGAACAACACTCAACGAACAGGTTCCACTTCAGAGTGTAAGCGTGCCTTGTCTCCCGGTGGTAGATCAGTATATAAAGTCCCCCACATGTGGAGGATCCAGAGGCCATAGGTCTCTGAGAAAGCAGGTCCTTCCCCAGAGGGATCCGCCAGGAAGGGACTGTAGCAAGGAGCATTAGATCGGGGATCCAGGTCCGGTTGGGCTAGGATGGTGCAACTAGCAAGACCTGCTCCACATCTTCCCTGACCTTGCACAGTGTCTGTATAAATAGGCTCACTGGGGGAAACAAATACTTGCGTAGGTCCCGTTGCCAGATGTGTGTCAGCGCAACTGGGAGTGGGAAGTGTTCGGAGAGGAAAACAGGTCTACCTCTGTGACCCCGAAACATTTCCAATTCAGCTTGACTGTCTGGTGGTGGAGTTTCCATTCTCCAAGAAGTGTGGGCTGTCATGAGAGCTTGTCGGCTGCACAAATGTGAATGGTTCAGTTGTGACATGCACCGAAGCGTAGACCACCCTGATGGTTGATGGTCCAGACCAGTACATGCTGGCCCTGTAGCAGCGATCTGAAGTGGTTGAGCAGGATGAGCCGTACTGCTAGCAACTCGAGGCAATTGATGTCCCACTGCATTCAAGGTCCTGTCCAGGAGCCCAAGGCAGCATGCCTGTTGCACATGACACCCCAGCTGGAACATGCTTCTACTGCTCATAGAAAAGCAGTCTCATATGAAGCAACCCAAGCGGTGTGACTACAGCTGCAGATGCCATATACCCCAGGAGCCTCTGAAATAGTTTCAGTGGAACCACTGTCCTGCCTCTGAACGAGATCAGGCAGTTCAGAACCGACTGAGTGTGTTCGTCTGTGAGACGCGCTGCATAGTTTACCTAATTCAACTACATACCAAGAAAAGAGATGCTCTGCACGGGGGAGAGTTTGCTCTTTTCCCAGTTGACTCAAAGCCCAAGTGGCTTAGGTGCCTGATCATCAAGTTTCACACAACTGCACTCATGAGTGGGCCCGGATGAGCCAGTCGTCGAGGTAGCTGATGATGCGAACACATGTGTTCCCTCAGAGGGGCAAGGGACGCCTCCGCGATTTTTGTGAAGATGTGGGATGACAGTGACAGCCTGAAGGGAAGGATATTGTATTGATGTGCTCGCTCCTCGAACACAAAGCGTAGAAATGGTTTCTGTCGAGGATTGAGATCAATTGAGACATAAAAGTATGTGTCCTTCAGGTTGATCACTGCAAACCAATTTTGGGGTCAAATGTATCCGAAAATGCACTTCTGCGTTAACATCTTGAATGGGAGCTTGTGCAGGGCCTGATTCAGGACATGCAGGTCCAAGATTGATTGTAACCCACCGCTTTTTTGGGTACAATGAAGTAGGGTCTGTAAGACCCCACCTTCATTTCACCTGGAGGGGACTGGCTGTATCGCGTCTTTTGCCAGTAGGACTTCAATCTCTGCACGCAGGACAGGAGCATCACTGAGGTGAACCGGATGCCGCTGAACCTGGGGGGATGCCTGATGACCTAAATCTCATAGCCGAGTCTGACAGTCAGAATGAACCAGCGAGACAGGCGGGGAAGCGAGTCTCGATTGCAGCATCGGAAGGGTCATCTTCCTGTAGTGGGTGCATGACACGAAAGCCAGCCCAGTGTGCTTTCGGCCCAGATGAGGCAGCGATTGTGACTGTCAGACGGAGACAGGAAATTACAGCATCCAGAAACACAAGGGTGGAATGACATCTTTAAAAAGATGCAAAATCATACACATGCTTGCTCTTTTAGGGAAAGCTCTTTTAGTGCTGAAGTGCACAAGGAGATGGTCGCTGCACAGCGTGCAAGACTCAGTTAAAGCCTGCAGCGTGCTGGAATGCTCTTTTGTTGAAACAGAAACTCTCAGGCGAGATCCCACTTCGTCAGTCGTTCTAATGTAACGTTGAACGTGACTCACTGATAAGGAACTTCTGTTCTGTTATATGCATTCCGTTAGTCATGTGAATTGGTATGTTTTGTCAGGCAGCGAAGAAATATAGATCTAAATATAGATGTTTCTAATGATATCTCCCAAGGGTAGCATGTACAGGGTGAAAAGCAACTGTCCTAGTACTGATCCTTGCGGTACTCCATACTGTACTTGTGATCTACAGTATATGACACCTCTTCATGTACTTTTACAAATTGATAATCAGATAAGTATGATTTAGCCATTACAATGTAATTCCACTAATGTCAACATTATTAGTCTATTCAAAATAACCTTTTTTTACACTATAAAGAACCTTTTGCACAAAGGAAGGTTCTTCATGGAACCCTAACAGTCTGATGAAGAACCATTTAAGAACCCTTTTTTTTTTTTAAAGAGTTTAACACTAGAGATCTATGTCTGTGTGAGGTGCCATTAAGAGCAGATTGTAATGTGTTTCCTATAACAGCGCTCTGCACAGACGGCAGTTGAGGCCAGTGAGAGGATCTTCATTGAGCTCATCCGCTCCATTGAGAAACGTCGCACTGAGGTGAAGCAGCTGATCAGAGAACAGGAACGAGTTGCAGTGAACCAAGCTGAAGAACGACTGGCACGACTGGAGCTGGAGCTCGATGATCTGAGGTGGAAAGAGACTGAACTGAAAAAGTTTTTGAACACAGATGATCATATTAATTTCCTTCAGGTAACATATATCTTCTTTAACACAGGACTGAAGACTTCAACATGCTTCTCTAATTGCACAGAGTTTGTGTTTTTGTCTTTGTGTCTATAGAGTTGCCCGTCTGTCTCTCTCTCTGGATCTACTGATGACTTCACTGTCAGTTCTCGCCCCAATTTTGATGAATTAGTGAAATCTGTCTCTCAACTCAGAGACAAACTGCAGCAGTTCTGCACAGACGAGATAGAAAGGTTATCTAAAACAGGTAAATACTGATTTCCTCAGAAAAGAGTTGAGCAGTAGTAGTAGTAGTAGTTTAATTATCATCATGGGAGTTAAAGGAGTGGGACTAATGCACAGATGTTCTTTGGTGTTCATAGTGAAAACCGTCCAGATCATTGTCCCGAGTCACCAGTTTACGACTAGGAAGGAGTTTCTACAATGTGAGTTACAATGAAAACACACACAAACACTGGCGATCACTGGGAGATCATATTCTGTGCTAATTAAACATGATGACCTAAACAGGGGTTTGTTCCAGTACCAGATAAGTTAATTGGAGTGAGATGTAAACTTGGGTTTTTGTTTTTAGAAACGTTATAGGCATAGAGACGTGCCCTTCAGAATGGAACGCAGTCACATTAGTAAGAAAGTGATTTCTGAGAAAAACTGTTGAAAGTGAATCAGACAGAGGACTAAAACATACTTGTAGCCAATCAGCAGTAAGGGGCGTGTCCACTCATGATGGGGGAGGTGCCTGTGTTGCATAGCATGTTGTGAATTTGGGGGCGAAGTTATTTAGACAGGGACGTGATCCTTTTGAGTAGGGGCATTTTGGTGATTTCAAATAACAGTGTTTCTCAGTTATTGCTTACTGCACATTTACTGTTTATTTTGGTGATTTCAAATTTCAAATATCAAGTGTTTCTCAGAAATCGCTTTCTGCACCTGTTTCAACGTCATGTGCCTCTATAAAGACCTATCTACTTTAAGAAGTGCATGCTGGTTAGAAATTTTGTCCAACGAAATGCTTTTGTGTGTCCCGTTACCGAGTTCTGATTTATCTTATGAATGAAATGTGAAAACGATCATGGAGCAGGATTCAAATCTTGAATTTCAGTGAATAAAACTTCACACTGTTCCTTGCAAAAAGATACCATAAAGCTTCAGAAGACTTGAAATGCAGAAAGCGTTTGACCATGCTTCAGTTTCAGTGCCTTTGGAGTGAGAAGGGTTGATAACTTTTTTTTGCACATAATATTATTTAGAATAGATTTGTACAGTTAAATTATTTTTTCATAAATTTTCAAGATGAAAAACATTTTTTTTTTTATCTGATTAAGCAATTTATCAAAATAGTTGTTAGTTGAAGTTCTCCTTACCCCTTACCTGTCAGGGATCACTGGTGATCCTGGATTATTTTAGTTCAAAATATGTTTGAGCTTATATATCTCAATATTAATAACAGTCTGGTTAATTTTGAGTCTTGAACTATAAACTCTCAAGGGTTGGCTTTCTAAATGTATGTGTGTTATGTTTCTATTCAGAATTACTTATGAGCAGTAACCTTTTTATTTTGGGCATTTCATGTATGCAGCACTTGCCAAAATTGGGGGTGATGAGGAAGGGGTTAAAGTGAACTGAGGTTTTATTCATGATTGTACAAGTCAGAGAGACACATCAAATTATAATTATTATGAAATGATGATACTAATGCAGAGACTCATTAATATGTTAAAATATAATATAATATGATGTCAAATGAGTGATTATGTGTTTATCTCCATCAGATTCCCGTCTGTTGACTCTGGATCTGAACACAGTGAATAATGGTCTCCGTCTGTTGGAGGGAAACACAGTGATCACTTTCACTGACATAAATCAGCGTTATCCTAATCATCCAGACAGATTTGATTGTTGGACCGAGGCGTTGTGTGCGGAGAGTCTGACTGGACGCTGTTACTGGGAGGTGGAGTGGGCTGGTGAAGGGAGATTAGGAGTGGATATAGGAGTAACATATAAGAGCATCAGCAGGAAGGCAGAAGGTCCTGAAAGTGCAGCTGGACGAAACAATCAGTCCTGGAGTTTGTTCTGCTCTCCAGACTACTGTTCATTCTGGCACAATAACATTGAGACTGTTCTTCCTGTAGTCAATGTCTCTAGTAGAATAGGAGTGTATGTGGATCACAGCGCAGGGAATTTGTACTTCTACAGCGTCTCTGACACAATGAGTCTCATCCACAGAGTCCAGGCCACATTCACTCAGCCGCTCTACGCCGTGTTTGGATTAGATAGACAGACAGCATTGAAACTCTCTAACCGATTAAATAATTCAGACATTCTACAGATTCTTAATCCAGATCTTCTAGGGGCTTTGTTATTTCGCAGAATGATGATGTCATGAGGCGTATTTGCTAGTCAGAAATACCACTACTGAACGAGCTGGTATGCTAGTATTTTCAAAGGCTTTTCAGATCTGAAGTAGCCTCTGTATATCAAAAGCGTTGTATTTTCTTGGATGTTCATAAAACATAAGTCTGTCATTTTTCTTTTGCTGACTCAGTTGTTTGATTAAAATAAATGGTTTTGTTTCTGCATTACTGGAACATTGAGTGCATATTTTTCTCTGATCACAGTTAAAGACATCTCTGACTTCTGTACTAATAACAATCATTAAACAATGTATTTGTATCCACACACCTTCAGTTCTGCTGACTCTGCACACACTTTTATTGAAGGTAGAATTTTAGATTCAGATTCATATAACATTTAATGTGGTATAATCAATATCAGGTGTCTCATCATTATATATTTTCTTATATATATACAGTACCCCAGCTAGCAGGGAACGTTCTCAGAACGTTGGCTGACATTCCCTACAAGTTAGGTTAATGTTTTAAAGAAAACATTTGAATGTAATGTTCAAAGAATGTTTTGAGGATGTTCTCTCATTCCAAATAATGTTTCTATAAGGTTAAATGTAAACTAAGATATAACTTTTAACTGTAACATTTTGAGGATGTTTTTAGAGAATGTTATCCTACACAGCAAAAACTTTAATTAACTCTCCTGGGAATTTATTTGACTCCACACTCAAAGGGTTAAAGTGTTAAAATATGAGTGTTAAAGGAACACTGAAGAGTGTTAAAATGAATGAGATAATTAAGTGATTAATTGTGTGATGACTGACCATTATTGAAGACACCTGATGTTAACAAGCAGAATCACCAAAGGAGAAAATCTAATTTTAAGTTACCATTATGGTGATTAGTGTTTGCTTTAGTTGGGCTCTTGACCCTTAATCTACTAACTTTAGATTTTGTCTGGCTGTTGTATCTGAGTTATAACTCTCAGATGAACAAAGATAAAAGGTGATCAGGTGGTGTTGGTTGTGTTTTGACGTAATCATCAATTGATCTGAAACACCAAACTCATTCACACTTAGTCATTTAGCAGATGCTTTTATCCAAAGCGACTTACAACAGGTGACTAAAGTTTAGAGAGTTAGGTTTTCCTTGTTAATTGCAGCAGCCTGGTGATTTAATAGCATACAATTTGTAGCATTTTCTATAGAATCCAAAATATTTCTTAAAAGTTCTGTTCAAAAGATTTTATTTAGACACACAGACATAAAGATTCAGCCTGTGAATCTCAACAATGGTGACAATAATAAAGCATGTTGCAGTGCATTCTGGGTGCCACCAATCAAAACTCATTCATGGCTCCCATCATGCATTGCGTTATGAATAAACTCAATCTTGATGTCTGTTTGTGCCTATTTTTTTTTATCAAAACAACTTTTAAAAAATCCTTTGGAATAAATAGAAAATTTTGGATCTTATGTTGTAGAATCACTTCATGATGTAATCAACAATATAAATTTAAGTCAGAGATTAGGCTCTAAATGAGTTTTGTGATTCAGGTAAAATGATGATTATGTCAAAACATAACCAACAACATCTGATCACCTTTTCTCTTTGTTTATCTGGGAGTTATAACTCGGTTACAACAGCCAAACAAAATCTAAAGTTAAAATTGTAAGGGTCAAGAGCCCAACTAAAACAAACACGGATCACAATAATGGTGACTTAAACTTGTGATTTTCTCCTTCAGTGATTCTGCTTGTTAACATCAGGTGTCTTCAATAATGCTCACTCATCACTCAATTAATCACTTAATTATCTCATTAACTTTTATCACTGGAGTTTTTCTTTTTTTGCTGTGTACGTTTTAGGAGAACATTCTGGGAACCAAAATAAAAGTACCCGCTGAAAACATTATTAGAACTTCATGGTAATGTTCTCAGAACGTTTTTAGAACAAAACATTTCTAGCTGGGACAGGCCCGGTTCTTGGCAGCTATAGAAGAGTGTTTTTTGATAGATATCAATAGATAGATATGGATAGATATCTATAGATGGATAGATGGATTGTGCTGGGTTAGACCAAAGTCCCTTTAAGACTATCTAAAGTCTTTGGTTAGACCCTACTCTGAACTACAAAAAAAAAGGTACAAAGCTGTCACTGGGGCAGGACCCTAAGGTACAAAAGTGAAAAGGTACATCTTTACCATACCCAGATATCAAGCAACCATCGAAACAATGTTAACACAATGTTAATGTGCCAATGTTAACCACATTGAATCAACATCACTTTTGCAGCCGCAATTAATGTTGATAAAATGTTAAAATGTCATTATTGAATAAATGTTACAAAGTGATGTTGGTTCAACATCATGTTTGCACTCTCAGAAAATGAAACAACAACAACTATAACAGCCTGAAATCAACTGCAAATAAAAGAAGACAATAAATCTCTCAAGATCTCTGCAGAAGTTCTTTTTGAGAATTAACAGAGGTTTAGATGAAAATGTTTGGTCACCATTATGGTGATCAGTGTTTCAGTCAGTTGGGCAGTCTGACTCTTGACTTTTTATGTGAGTTTGTGGTCTTTGTAACAGTTTTTACCAAAACACATAATTTGTTGCAAAGGAAGCCATAAAAAAAGATGATCAGATGATATGGCTTTGAACCTTTTTTTTTTTTTTTGAGAGTTTAGGAGCTACATTTTGTTCCCTCAAAAGGAGTTCCTAGAACCAAAATTGTTTCCAGTTCCTGCTAAAAACAGAACTAAAATTGTGTACTTCCACCATTAGTTCTAGGAACTATGAAAAGGTTCCTCTAGTGTGAAAGCTGTATAGTCTGAAGTGATTAACAGTTTGGATTTTCAGGAGGTCAATAATCAGTTTGCACTGCAATATTAAAATCTACACAGACTGCAATCTACATGTCCCAGACAGCTGCTGAAAAAAGGGTTGAGTCAACGATTAATCAGTTTTGACTGTGCTGAACTCTGCGTTATGTAATATGTTCTTCGTGTTCAAGAAAGATGTACTGTTCTGATTGTCCTACATTATGTATCAATGAATGACACATTTTGGCTGTGGTGTGTGTATTAGCGTGAGAAATGCCTGCTATACGTTGCTTATTCCAATCACTTATATTGGGTACTTTTTGCCCTTAAAATGGCTTATTCTTAAAGTCATCAGTTAATTTCTTGATTGCCATTTTGACATAGTTTCTACCTGGACATTTTAGTCATATTTGCTGATTCTCTTTAATGTATTTGTCCTGTTTTGATCCGCCTCCTGAGTCTAGAATACGATTGACCGAAAATGTAGGTTCCCCATCTACGAGTCGCGACGGGGGGAGGGGGGGGACCGGGGTCGGCGGATTAATGTGAGAGTAAAACACGGGTTTTAATTTGGAAACATGGAAGACGGAATGAATTCTCCGGTAAGCAGGAGGGAGTTTGAGGTGGACTGCCACCGGACTAACAATCTTGGTGACAGTGAACGGGCAGATGAATTTGGGAGCAAGCTTGTTAGAGACGGAGCGGAGTGGAATGTTCTTGACCAACAACATATACGGGAGGCTTTGACTGGTGGCGATCGGCCTCACGCCGCCTTCACACTGGCAGTTGAAATCAGCTCCGATACGGCTATGAAACGACCGGAAGTCATTCATTTCCTATGGAGATTCGCAGACCGCATGCGAATGGGTGCGAACCGGGTCCGAACGAGTGCGATGCGAAAAAAATCGTGTCCGTTGGTCATCCGGATGCGTTAAAAAAATTGAACTCTTGCGAAAGGCTACGGACGGTTCCTATCCGACAATTCCAGCGGAAGTTAGCGTTGCTATGGTACTGATAAACAAACCTGAATTCTCAACTTTTAATAAAATAAATAATGATTTTATAACGATAAGTTGTCATGTCATTTTTTTTTTTTTCATGATTTTCTAACGTTATTAGGGCAGTTAATACAATTAAAAGCCCTATATACCACTATATCATATTTAGCCGACCTGACATATCAACGTCCTGGGGAACTTTCCTCCACGCACGGCACGCAGAAGCCTTCCGATTAATGTCTCTATAACCCTCATCAGAGAGATCATACAGAATTGTACATTCTGACACTGACAAAATCAACCGTTAATCTCTCCGCCATTTTTGTTCTACTCGCTTCCGAAGCTTTTCAACGGTGTAGTACGACGTCCGCTGGGGGCGTATTGCGTATTACGGAGCTGATTTCAACTGCCAGTGTGAAGGCGGCGTTAGCCTTGGTGCACGCCCCCACCTGGAGCAGAGTCTCGAGGGCTCTAGTCCATGTGCGGTGACACGTCTGGATGAAAGCGTGGGCGGAGGGGACCGCGACTTCAGATTCCAGACTAGGAAAAACAGGTGGCTGGTAACCTACGCTACACTCAAACGGAGATAGACCTGTGGATGACACTGGTAACGAATTGTGAGCGTACTCCACCATTGAGAGCTGCTGACTCCAGGAGGAAGGATTCTTGGATACCAAACATCGCAGCACTCTCTCCAAATCTTGGTTGGCTCTCTCGGTTTGGCCATTGCTTTGGGGATGAAACCCTGAAGACAGACTGACACTCGCTCCCAGTAATTTACAAAACTCTGGCCAAAATTTGGACACAAACTGGGGTCCCCTGTCAGAGACCACGTCCATCGGGAGGCCATGTAAGTGAAAAACGTGATCCACAACAGCCACCGCTGTCTCCTTGGCGGAGGGTAATTTAGGCAAGGGAATAAAGTAAGCCGCCTTCGAGAACCGGTTCACTACGGTCAAAACGACCGTCTTGCCCTGGGATCCTGGTTCTCCCACACCGTAGTTCCCCATAACGCCGCTCTTCCAGTCAGCAGGGTTAGGACGAACGCCACCTTCGACAGTTCGCTGTTGAAGGTCCTGGGTTGCAAGGAGAAGTGCATGGAACATCTGGTCAGGAAGGCTCTGCAGTAGCTGGGTTCTCCCGAATAAGCCTCTAGAACAGGTAGGCGAGGTTCTGACTGGAAGGGCGACTCCAGTGGTGGGGGTTGAACCGGTGGTGTGGGTGGTGCAGCGGGACTTCTCCAGTGTTGGAGTTTCTGGGTGAGCTCGGACACCTGCGCCACTAGTGCCTGCACTGCCTGCTCTGTGTTGGTGAGACTCTCCTCTTGTGCATCCATTCTGGTGATGCTGCGGGCTATGAACTCGTCCAGACAGATCGTGGATTCACCTGCTGCATCCATGAATGGTCAGATCGTTATGTGACACTCAGAAATGAGTATGCAATAATGCAAGTAAAATGGATTTATTGGAAGTTCACAGAAAAGTCAGATGTAAACAAACACACAACACAGTGGCAGCAGAGTGGCGCAGGGACCTCGATGGACAGCACGGTGGTGATGGATGTGAGGCTGGAGAGGTGTCCTTGAAGTGCTGGGTGAGTGACGTAATCCAGATGGTGAATGATGAACACAGTAAACAATCCAGACGGGAACGATGAACACAGAGGGAACATCCAGACAGGAAACACCGACCACGAAGACGCCAGACAGAAACGGGAACGGGAAACAACACCAGGAAACTCCACAACGATCTGACAACACAAGACAGAGTTCACTGAGCATATAAAGATGCGTAGATAGGGATCAGCTGGCGCTGATAATCAGTGGGTGCTGATGCGCGGCTGGCGCCGATGAACAGCGGTAACGGCAGGACACACCCACACACACACACATACAGATACACACACACACGAGACAAGGAAGAGACAGTGAATTCATGAACAACTAACATGGCTGTTAGTACTCACTATCGATTCTTCCTAGCTTCCGTGCCTCTTCCCCTCCTCGAGTCAAATGGGGGCGCGCATGTGGGCAGCCCCTGTAGCGGCAGGGGTGATAGCCATGGTAGCGAGGGAGAGTGACAGTCGCCCAGCCAATCATTTCATTCGTTCCGAATGGATATAAGTAGCTGTGTTTATTGCGCCCTGAGAGGACTAAAGACACTCGATTTTTATACTCTCTTTTTCAGAGTACTTACATTTTAATTATGTATTGGTATATAAAGACAGTTTAAACAAATTTGGGAAAAAGTTTTCTCAAAAAAACCTGCCTACCCCACCTTTAATGGCAAAAAGAATGTTTGGAAATGTAACCTGATATTTCCTACTGACACACTACAGCAAAAGATATAAATAACTGACTTAAGTTAAGGGGGGTATTGACATGCCTTTTGCACAGTACTATGTATATATAATACTTTTTAGAGGATAATATTATTTGATATTTTTTTATGGACAAATACTAGTTTATATGTTTTGGTAAAAAAAATTTGCATGAAAACCAAAGTTTCAGTTATTAAAGGTGTGTGCGTCAACACACCTTTAATAACCTTTTTGTGACAAGGCCAGAACTCCTGTTATGATGTAGATTTTTTGAGGTGCACTCTTGTCATAAATTAATACATTTTTGTTCCTACATAATTTCTAACAAAAAACAGTGGTAAAATATATATTTAGGAGTCTTAGACCTTTCCAACGCTATATAGTTTGTCATTATTAGATTAGGATTTAATAGTAATATAGTGCAGTAAACTTAGGCGTTACGGTACTGGGACGTGACAGTTAAGGGTAATCACTTAATTATCTCATTAACTTTAATACTGCTTCAGTGTTATTAAAGGTAGACACACCAAACTGATGCCAAAGAACCAGTGCTTATGAAATCTGACTCTGTTGTCGCCTCGCGTCGAAAGCGAAACTGAGACAGCAGGTATACAAACCCTAAACAAAGCAGCGCTTACTTAAAGTTTTGAATATCAATCATGCTGATCACATTCTTTATTTCACTCCACTCATGTTGGAATACATTACATTGTTACTTTGTGTGTAGCAGGGAAGATATTAATTCTGTATATTAACAAAGACTTGAGATACTGTCATCGCAATCCTCTGTGTAATTTATTTAAGTCTACTTTGAGGACATTTGGAAAAGCCTACAGAGGATGGGATGCTTTAGTATCAGCCTTCAAAACGTGACACGGGCACTTGGGAATTCATTCTGCCAGATGGACAAGTGCTAATGAAAATATAAGCATTGAATCAATCAAACGGAATATGAAATTCATTTAGAAAACCAACAAAAACATTACTCATCTCAAGTGTCATTTAGGCCTAATGTTACATGGGCAAAAACGATGAGATTTGTAAAGTCTGTGCCCGACTGATGGAAGATGACCGTTAAAAAAATAAAAGACTGTGGTTGAAATGTTAAAATATGTCTTGTGCATGCACCTATTCAATAAATCTTATATCTTCTATATCTTCTATAAAAAAATCTACATTATATCTTCTATAAAGATATAATGAATAATCAACATTTGATAAGTAAAATGTTTGGTATTTGTTGTGTCCCTTTGCTAGAAAATATTCTCCAAGATAATAAAATGACAACATTGATTCATTTAAAAACTTTGATGAATTAAGTAAATTTCCCATATAATATCCAAATGGCATATCTTAATAACAAAGATAATACATGTAATGGAGACCAGGGACCACGTCACTACAACTTCTCCATTTGATAAACTAGTGACGTCTTTTTAGGATGTGCCCACGATGTTTCTGGAATGTTAAGATTCTAAAAAATAGAACTTTATCACGTTAACGTTGTCATAAAGTAATGTCAGGCTGACCAAACGACGACGACACTCTCAGATTCATCTCAAAGACAAAATTCTGCTCCGTTTTGTATCTCCAAGAAAATATAACACAGCATAAAATTATAATTAATGGGAAAAAAAATCAAGGAAAGTGCAGTGTTTGTTTTAATTTGCTTATATGAATAAATGAACGGTGTAACCTTATTTTAGAACGGGTGAATACAGGAAGTAGGCTATAAAATAACGATAGCCCCTTCGGCCAGTTCATATGTGTATTCTCCACATGGTACCTCCCTTCGGGCAGGATGTGGCTCCCCTGGAAGGGCACGCTTTCCCAGTGTTATCCAAGAGTTCCTGTGTGGGTATAAGGAACAGCAGTTGAACTCCCCTCTACGCAGGTCTTCCGCCCCAGTCATTTGGGGGTCTGAGAGTCTGCGGAGGGCGCTGGAGGTGGCAGCAACCGTGGCATTTTCTATGGGATCCCAATTACATCATCATGACGACGTTACGTAGAATGTGAGCGACTGAAAGGGAACGTCTCGGTTACTAATGTAACCCTCGTTCCCTGAAGGAGGGAACGGGAGACGTAACGTCCCGTCGCCCCCATTGCTGACAATCTCGGCTCCTCAGCGAAAAACAATGTGTGCGTGCGCCCGCTTCCTGTTTATACCCGCGCTGCGAGGCGGGGCGGGGCGGGGCGCGCGGTGCGTATCACGCACACCAATGTTCATTGGCTCGTTCTGTAGACACTCGAAGATGATAGGGCTCCCTGAAGTAATCCCAATTACGTCGTCACGTCAACATTATGTCTCCCGTTCGCTCCTTCAGGGAACAAGGGTTACAGTAACCGAGAAGTTTTTATTGATTCACTTCCGTTGCAAAGATCATTAGTTATTAACTTAGGGGGCGCTAACACGACACCGTTCTAACAGAAAACCCTTAACGCGATCCTGCCGCTCATCTGCACAACAACAGTGTTTGGTGCTCGAGAACGCAAACCTGAAATATATTCCAAGGTGCAAACCTTGAAAGATTTAGAAAAATAAGGTTATCTCTGCGTAAACCTCATAAATGCAAACCCGCGAAAACACAGACGGCGATGCGCATTATGAGCATAACGTGTTCAGTCTATGTGCGTTTGAATATATATGTGCGCAGGCGTGTAGTCTATTACAAACCAACCCTCAACAAACTACTTGTGAATTATCCTGACAACGTTTTATCAGTACAGAGATAAAGGGAAAGGAAGGAGGCCTTCAGAAATCCTGATGTGTGGGGGGAACCCCAAGGACAAAGAAAGTGGAGATTATCACGTGAAACGAAACAATATCCAATCAGAAAGCAAGCTGAATTCAATTATCACATCTAATTGCATGCATATCACATGATTAAATAGTCTACACTTTAGAGTGATTTAGTAATGGGAAGCTTCCAACTGCATGATCCGTTTATATGAGTGGAAGCAATCAAAAACTATTTTGACATGCGATTGTAACTATTGTTATTTTTTAAAATGATATTCAAGGTATATGTGTGTGGCTGTCAATACAACTGAAGTCAGAAGTTTTACAACATTATTTACACTTATACTACAGGGCCGTTGAATGCTTGAATCTGATTGGTTGACGAACGTTCTAAGGTGTGCATTATTTTCAGGGAAACGCACGGCTAAAGTAGTTCCAGGCAGGTCTTGACCGCATTACAGTTCCATATCACTTCGCGTAGTCAACTGTAATAACGGAAAATAGGATACAATTCATAACAAGAAAAAGCATTTCGCCCCATGCGCTTGATCTGCAATTTTCAATGTCTAGCTTCACAATCAATAGAAACATGCAGTTTAATTTGGATAAATAAACTATAAAGTCCTATCTATAATCAATAGAAAATTAAACTGAATATAGGCTAAATAAATGGATAGTCCTGCAGCACGGATTTTTATTGCAGATAATTTAACAAATAAATAATTATTGATAGGCCTACTTGTTAAAAGGGCTTTGGGTTTCATTTATTTGGCTAGTCTACTGTCATCTGTCAATAATAAAAAATTAAAAAAATATATTAACGAATTAATTAAAACGAATTGAATTAATTAATAAATAATAATATTGACGCACATGCTTTTCTGTCTCATTATTGCAACATCTCTCTCTAATAACTGCATTAATAACTGCATAAAGCCGGGAACACACTTTAAGGCCGGTTATGAATGTAATTTGATACTAATGACTGCATGACCAAACGCGTGTTCGCGCGTTCAGTCTGTGTTCAAAGTCGGTGTTTAAAATCTGCTGCAGTCGATGAAAACAGTCAGAGAATGTGTCAGCTAGTCGTGTGTCCCCAGCATCAGTGGCTCAAACCTCCGTTACTAACTCTGAAATGACGTTTTGGAATTAGCAACGGAGGCATGGGATTAGATGCGTAAGAAATTAGTCCTACATACAAGAGCGTTTTAATGACAAAAACTTTACAAACGTCTTGAAATACATAATCTGAACAATGTTTCGAGGTGTGGTAACTGTAGTATAAGCGGAATAATTGACTTCAGGCCGTTGAATTATTAGAAAAATAATGCACACCCGAGGTGTAACGGCCACTCCGCTTCGCGTCGTGACCGCATTACCACCTCGGGTGTGCATTATTTTTCTAATAATTCAACGGCCTGTCGTCAATTATTCCTTACATTATTTATTTTTGGTGATTTTTACAATACAAATGTTTACAAAACTGCTTTAAAGGAAATAAAAAAACTGAAAAGACAACTATTGCATTTTGTAGATTTTTCTACAAGAATGTGAGTTGTTTTCTCACCAGATAACATGATTGTTTTCCATTAATATGATAAATATTATATTAATTTAAACATTATTTTTAAATACATTGTAGATATAATAGTGTCTGATTGACAGTTCATGTCTACCCTTAATAGTTGTAAAAAAAGAAAAAAGGAATTGCTGTACCCTTTGTCTATTCCAATAAAACAATAGCCTATAAAAAAATAGTAGTGATGGATTTATGAGATAAAATTCACCTCAAAATAAAATTACATTCATTTACAAAAATAAAGCATTTTAGGATCAAGGTGTGTTTGTATTTGACATTAATTTCAAGTCTAGTCAAGCATCTGGACATTTTACTTGTTGAGACATTTTACTTCCCATTTGACACATGATCATTAAAGCTTTCCAAAATAAAAATGGAAGTTGTAAAATAAAGTTCGTTATGAATGTTTATTTTTTTTCTGAACCCCATATTTCAATGTATTGTATTGTTTTGTCTCACTGAGGAGTGAATGGATATACCAAAAACAATATTATATAGTGGCATCTCACATCTATAATAGGGACCATTTACATTTACAAAAGATTTTGATTCCCTGACGAAGGCCAGTGTGCTGAAACGCGTTGGAGTCATTTTAAAAGTCTCTTTTGACTATGCCATAAAATAAAGGCATTTGTTAATATTCCAGGAGAGTGCCTTGGAGTTTTTCTTTTGTTTGAAGTAAACAGATGATAATGAGTCTGTGTTTGTTATAAAAACCATCCACACATGTGCCTCCTTAAGAGAATTCCAGAGTTTCCCTGTGGTTCACACCTTCAACATGCATGTGCAAAAGCTAAGCTGGATCATTTGTAAGTAATGATTTAAAATCGGCTGAACTGACATGATTTTAACTATTCAATTCAGTGTCTTAGCACTGATATATATGTAACGACAATGACTATGACATGCGGTCACATGCTGTTCAAATTAGTAAATCCTGATCTCCAAGTCTGCTTGAACGGTCAAAATTGCATCTTTGTGGCTCCCCCGAGGGACATTTGAGTCACATAAGGAAACCCTGTTTTCTTAGAATCCCCTCTAAAACCCCCATTTCAGCTCTGGACTCCCTGCGACTTTTACAACCTCACAGACTCGTGACATTCCAGAACACACACACACACACACACACACACACACACACACACACACACACTCTGGAACTTTGGAAACAGATATTCTTCCACATAACAAGCCACTGAATGTTGATATGTATTCCTATGTTTCTCAAAGTGTCGTCACTTGCCATAACGGAAACACTGACAATTTTATTGTGTGTTTAATCAAGCTTTATTTGTGTGTAATGAGGCATATGAACGTAATGTTATGTGTGTCCAATATCTACCTGTAATTCTTGGTATCTGTCTGACCGTCCTGTTTTAATTCAACCAGTCCCGCACATAGTATTACAGTAAGATGTATTGTTCCAGGTGTACAATCTTAAGAAGAAATATGAATTCTTTCTCTCATAAGACATATGGTGAAAGTAGGCGTTTTCTTCTTCACACAAAGAGAATTTTCCCGCTTCAGAAAAGACAATCTGATTCGCTGTCGTTCCAAGAGGGGGGCGTAACCAGATGTCTGATAAAACGGCAGAAGCCCCCTCATCTCGCTCTCTTCTCTCATCCTTCCGCTTCCAACTCATCCAACTTCTCTGGACCCTCCTCCCCGGCGCAGCGCTTCTCCAAGGAACATCTGAAGGAGGCCCTGGCCTTCTCCATTGAACGAACCCATGTTCCGGTCGTAGCTGCCGGTCTCTGCAACTAAGATTTCCAGCCTCTCCCATCCCGGGAGACGAATCTGAACTTTCTCGGTAACATCACATTCAGTGAGCCTTTCAAGCTTCCCGCGACACCGGAAGACGCAGCAGAAACAGGACACCATCCTCGCTTCTTGCATCAGCTTCAGCCTGACCAAAAAGAGCACTCGCAAGTATATTGATTCCTATAAAAGCTGTTCCAGGTGTCTAGGTCTTAGGTCTGTGGACTAAGTTACCCTCTATCTTCCCTCTATATCTTTCTTTCTTTTATTCCATTTTCATTCCGATCACGTCATGTTTGTTTAAATGTTTATGTGTTTGTTTGCATTTTTACGTACGTTTATGTTTGTAGTTTATAATCTCTAGCGTGTGCCATTTTATTAATAAACCCATTTATACTTTTAATTGTCTCTGTGTTTGAAAACCCACCTTATAAAAGTCAATGAAACTTCAAGATCTAAGCTACAAGCTCGATATTGACTACCTTGAGTAGTTTTAATTCATAAACTCAGAAAGTTTGATATTCGCGGCCAGAAGATAAAACTTTCGTGGAGTTTAAAAGGGATACCCCTTCTTAACTGTAATGATCAGACAGTACAGAACAAGGTAATCTCGAAAATTGATAAAATAAATGTACATGCGACTTATGAATTATGACCATGCGTTATAAATATTAATATTGCCAAAATTCCCTATATTCTTGAGCTAATTCACATTTACCCCGAGTCGTTATTCTTACAGATTAATGGTGGAGAATCCAAAAGCAGTTTCAAACTTTGTTTGGTGGACAAATTCAGCTTCAGTTGAATGTGTATTATTGGTATTAATAACTGTAGGCTATACGCGCGTTTTGAAGTGTGAGATAAGTCGCTAAGGCGAACTCACCCAGCTGATCGCGGGCACAAAGCCAGCCCAGCTCTGCTAAAACTGCAGTTCATGACATTACATCTGTCTCTGTAAAGACGAAGCAAAACTCTTTGCAGTTGATACATGTAACATGATTTAAACCGACTAAATGAAGACGAAGGATCTCTTTTAGGACGAAGACGTAAATCTGATAGTTTTCAGTCGTAATAGGCCTTATGATATACAATACGTTAACGATAACTCCTGGTCAGAAATTGGCCTCGCGATCCAATTTCGTAAACCTACGCAAAAATCATAAAAGTGCTATTTTGATTAATGCTTATGGGAGATGAGCAGATGATAAGTCCTGCTCACAGCTGTTCTGATGCCTGGTGTGCTCACAGCTTAAGTAAATAGATGTTCAACGCCTGTTTGCTCACAGTTTCTAGTGATTAAAACACGAAGTTTTAATACCTGTTGTTATGTAAACCGTTTTATATGTATAATATGTAATTGGAGGCCAGTTTTATGAATTAAGAAAACGGATGATAATCCCTGTTCTCCTTCTTTAAACCGTCTCATGTGTATAATATATAATGTGTAAATTGGAGACCAGTTTTATGAATTAAGAAAAGATGATAATCCCTGTTCTTATTCTAAAACCGTCTCAATGTGTAATGCATAATGTGTAATTCCTGTTAGTCACATGTTGTGAAACTCGCGTCAGTCTTCCGCATGCAACAGAAGCGCAAAACACCACGTGATTCCAAAAAAAAAAAATCTGCTGAATTACGCCACTGACCGACACTAGAGGGCAGCCTCTAAGTCTGGGGCAGTTCTCAAATTACGCGCCCCCAACCGACGTCATCCTGCGTGAGCGTCGCCTCCCACTGACGTCAGCCTGCGCGAGCGCAACTACGCCATCTCGTGGCGTTCTAAGATAATACTTGCTTTCAATTTCTTTTTCTCTCTGCATTCATTTTTCTCTCTCAAATACTTAACTGCATTCAAGCTTAGCTTATGCTGATATTATTTGGAGTTAGACAATTCCTTTTTCTGTTTTCGACGGTCACACTTTAAGTTAAGTTCGGAAAAAAAAGGAAAACTTTTCGAATTAAAAACTTAGATTCGATTCACTCAGTTCATTGATAGGTCCACCTAGGAAGAAGCACGCCACCGTGTGGCGATCTTGGGTCGACTTATCAATATCTGTTTAACCCCCAGTCTGCAATTGAAGTGTCTCATTGCCAGCCTTTTCGTTTGATTATTTTTATAATCAATACTGATAACTTCAATGTTATTGTAAGGATTATGGGAAGTCATTCTGAATTTCAGTTTAATTAATTTTAGTATTGATACATCACTGTCATCATTCTAATTTTCTTTCCTTCCTTATTTTTATTTTTATTTTATTTTGGACCTCTCCTTGCATGCTTGTTTGAATTTTAATTTAAACAAGTTTGCATTGTTCAAATTGTGTCTATTCAACCAGGTGGACCACTGAGAGGAAACGGGGCCCTCACCTTGTGGCACAAACCCACTGCCGGGGCCTTTTCCTCTGCCTGCGTCTCAAACCTGTGTTGTTTATTCAAATTTTATTTCATTGATAATTATTTTTCTCTTCCCTCTTTCTCCAGTCTCTCCAAAGGGGGGGGGTGGGTTATTCTGATAATTACAACCAATTATCGTAATTTCCTTTTTGTTGTATCATTATTTTAGTAAAGCCTTTGCCTCTGACTCCTGCATACATATTTACTCAATTTGATGAAACCAGAAAGCCTTAATTTACTTTAAGTCTAACATTTTAATCCCTCATTGTGTATCTATTGGCAGGACTCAGTCAGTGCACTGTGGTGATCCGAAAGTCATCCCTGGTGGTTTCCAGTGGGCGGGGATCATCTGTCCGGCGTTACCGACACTGCGCTCTGTCTGGTGTTGGAACCGTCGGAGGGTCTGACCGCGCCCGCTGGTTTCCGCCTGGATGACCTCTATTCACCCCAGGTAAACTAAAATTTGATAGAACCCATCCACTTATTATGAACCACAGAATACTAGCTATTCCTTCGGGGTATTTTAAGTGCTTAGACCCACCTTTCTCTCTCTAAGACACACCTTCTTTCGAGGTCCTGTCCCGATAACCCACGCATCTCCTGGCCCGATCAGGAACTCTCGCAGTGTTAATAAGGCTTAGGCCTCTTTATTTTATTTTATTTTTATCTTATTTAATTTATTTTCCTTAAATAACGCTCCCCGTGTTATTGTTTGCGACATTTCATTGCAGACCAATTCACTTCCTTGTGTTGTGTTTCCCTTTTTTCTTCCCTACCTCCAACCTTGTCTTTTCTCCATTCTGTTGTGATTGGTTTCTCTCATTTCACTTAGACACAGAACCTAAGAGAGACCCCAGGAAAGCTGAATAATAGAGTGACGATCAAAGCGGGCGTCGCTAGACGACCCCCCCAGGCTACCGCCTGTCCAAATTTCTATTGTGGGTTTCATCCATACCCACGAAATTGGCTCAGCTAACTGTCGGCATCAGTTAGCCCCGAAATTCTCATAAACGGCATAGCCCGTATGAGTATAGCTCATTTGACCCTAAAACAAACTTGCATTTTGTCTCTTTTTGTGTGTGCTGTGCTTCTCTCGCCAACAGTAAGCCGAGATGTCGAGCTCACCCTGTCCTGCAGTCCGCTGGGACGACCTTGAGGCATGGCTGAGGGACATAACAAAGACCGTGCTGCCCCAGGACCCACATCGCTCGAGCCAAGAGCAACGGGACACAGACCTGAGCCAGTTCGAGCCCCATGATCCAGCCCAGACATACAGCCACGAGCAGCTGTCCAAAATCTTCGGAAACCTCGCACTCAAACTCGTCGCCAGGGCCCGGGACAGCGAAAGGAGCAACGCCGACCTGCAGCAAAAGACAGCCGCACTACAGCTCCAGGCCACAGAAGCCCGGAAGGACCGAGCCCACACACAGAGTCGGCTAGACCAGCTAATCTTCCTGACCGAGGAAGAGGACGAGACGGACACAACGCTACAACAGGAAGTTGAAAGACTTCAAAATGCCCTGGACGATCTTTGTCGGCACACAGACCTTACCACAGAGAATCAACACCGTTCCAGGCCAGCAGGTGGCGGCACGACTGTGACGGTGCCCGTCCAAAGCGTCGGACCGACCGCTCAGAAAGATTCTGGAACCAGCATCACCCGCCGTCCAGAACTCCAAGCCCAGACCGTCGAACCTGTAACCACTCTCTCCAGAACACTGGTGAGGCAGAGTCTTCTTACATCACAGATGAAGACAGTACAGCCACGTCTGACACAGACACAGAAAACGAACACTGACACCTACTGCTTCAAGGTCCTGACTGACCTGCAGTTGAGTAACCAGACCAATGTCTGCGCCACATACATACCACCATCACGATTGCAGTGACCACACAGCACGAACGAACTTTACCAACTACACTGCACGCCTCAGAGCCGCCAAACGCTACCTCCGCTGTGTACAAAAAAAAAAGTCATGCGGGCCTCTGATGAACAGACTTTTCCTATGCCACCACTTACCCCTCCACCACCCTCGCAGGCCATCCGAGCTCACTGACAACCAGTGCCTCAGACAGCTGTCTGCCACCACGCACATGTTGCGTTCACAAGACTTCAATACGCATTGTGCACCTGTTGCCATCACAGCGCCACAGCTCGTAAAGCCACAAAGCACAAGGGGGGGGGCCAGGCGTAACAATGACGCCACATGTGCCAAAAAGCCATGCATGGGACATCAAAGCATGTGGCATACCAACCTCAGCGAACCAAAAAGACTGTCCTAAACCAACTAAGGACCTCCATCGCTGGAATTTTTTTTTTTCTCCTTCTCTCTCTCTCTCTCCCTATCGCCTCTAACAGGATGCAGGCCGCAGTGGTTCGCGAGAAAGCAGCCACACTCACCAGGTCTGGCATCCGGCATCGCACGGAGAGAGCAACCCTGAGTCCTGAACACCAAGGCAGGACTCGCACTCAACACAGTCCCTCCAAGCATGGGCAACCGCCCAGCCTGAACACCTCACCTGTGTCCATACCTGGACCGCAGCTGACGCTGCGCTGTGTACCTCCACAGCAACCGACCACGCCCTGACTCCCGTCTTGGCTTTCACCCTGTACCAGACCCTACCAAATGTGAGCAGCCACAGCAAAGCTCACAAAGCCGTGTCTGGTGGTTTCCTATGGAACCGCAAAAAGGGGGTCCCGATCCGGGGCTCGCCTAAAACCTCATTTGACCTGAGTCCTCAGTCATCAGCCGCTTGCCATCAACCATTGCGCTAATTTGTTGTTCGATAAAGTCCTTCCGAGGTCTTTATCTAACAAAAAGGGGGATATGTAACGACAATGACTATGACATGCGGTCACATGCTGTTCAAATTAGTAAATCCTGATCTCCAAGTCTGCTTGAACGGTCAAAATTGCATCTTTGTGGCTCCCCCGAGGGACATTTGAGTCACATAAGGAAACCCTGTTTTCTTAGAATCCCCTCTAAAACCCCCATTTCAGCTCTGGACTCCCTGCGACTTTTACAACCTCACAGACTCGTGACATTCCAGAACACACACACACACACACACACACACACACACACACACACACACTCTGGAACTTTGGAAACAGATATTCTTCCACATAACAAGCCACTGAATGTTGATATGTATTCCTATGTTTCTCAAAGTGTCGTCACTTGCCATAACGGAAACACTGACAATTTTATTGTGTGTTTAATCAAGCTTTATTTGTGTGTAATGAGGCATATGAACGTAATGTTATGTGTGTCCAATATCTACCTGTAATTCTTGGTATCTGTCTGACCGTCCTGTTTTAATTCAACCAGTCCCGCACATAGTATTACAGTAAGATGTATTGTTCCAGGTGTACAATCTTAAGAAGAAATATGAATTCTTTCTCTCATAAGACATATGGTGAAAGTAGGCGTTTTCTTCTTCACACAAAGAGAATTTTCCCGCTTCAGAAAAGACAATCTGATTCGCTGTCGTTCCAAGAGGGGGGCGTAACCAGATGTCTGATAAAACGGCAGAAGCCCCCTCATCTCGCTCTCTTCTCTCATCCTTCCGCTTCCAACTCATCCAACTTCTCTGGACCCTCCTCCCCGGCGCAGCGCTTCTCCAAGGAACATCTGAAGGAGGCCCTGGCCTTCTCCATTGAACGAACCCATGTTCCGGTCGTAGCTGCCGGTCTCTGCAACTAAGATTTCCAGCCTCTCCCATCCCGGGAGACGAATCTGAACTTTCTCGGTAACATCACATTCAGTGAGCCTTTCAAGCTTCCCGCGACACCGGAAGACGCAGCAGAAACAGGACACCATCCTCGCTTCTTGCATCAGCTTCAGCCTGACCAAAAAGAGCACTCGCAAGTATATTGATTCCTATAAAAGCTGTTCCAGGTGTCTAGGTCTTAGGTCTGTGGACTAAGTTACCCTCTATCTTCCCTCTATATCTTTCTTTCTTTTATTCCATTTTCATTCCGATCACGTCATGTTTGTTTAAATGTTTATGTGTTTGTTTGCATTTTTACGTACGTTTATGTTTGTAGTTTATAATCTCTAGCGTGTGCCATTTTATTAATAAACCCATTTATACTTTTAATTGTCTCTGTGTTTGAAAACCCACCTTATAAAAGTCAATGAAACTTCAAGATCTAAGCTACAAGCTCGATATTGACTACCTTGAGTAGTTTTAATTCATAAACTCAGAAAGTTTGATATTCGCGGCCAGAAGATAAAACTTTCGTGGAGTTTAAAAGGGATACCCCTTCTTAACTGTAATGATCAGACAGTACAGAACAAGGTAATCTCGAAAATTGATAAAATAAATGTACATGCGACTTATGAATTATGACCATGCGTTATAAATATTAATATTGCCAAAATTCCCTATATTCTTGAGCTAATTCACATTTACCCCGAGTCGTTATTCTTACATATATATATCAGACATGCTCACAAGTCTCTGAGCTAGAGTCCAAGTCAAGTCTCAAGTCTTTGAGCTAGAGTCCAAGTCAAGTCTCAAGTCTCTGAGCTAGAGTCCAAGTCAAGTCTCAAGTCTTTGAGCTAGAGTCCAAGTCAAGTCTCAAGTCTATTGTGGTTATAATAAGTGTTGCATCACGTACAGCGACCCATCCAGGCTACTTAGAACACTGCATAGCTATAAGGAATTCAAAGCATGTAATATGTTATTATGACTCCTTTATTTATTACAGTATCAGCTTTGATTTTGGTATATACTCAATGTAAACAGGCTATTGCAACATGACAAAAACACAAAGAATGCTTTACTTTTAAGTTAATATCTGTATTTTGCCTTGTAGCATGAACATACAGTACAGACCAAAAATTTAGTTCTGAAGAAAAAGGACTCCCTTGTCTGTCGCTGAATTATAATGAAAGGCCTTGGCTCCTATTGTGCTGGCTCTGTGGGGCTATA
Source organism: Leuciscus leuciscus (assembly GCF_965113295.1). Taxonomy (NCBI): domain Eukaryota; kingdom Metazoa; phylum Chordata; class Actinopteri; order Cypriniformes; family Leuciscidae; genus Leuciscus; species Leuciscus leuciscus. Next base: position 32,770,573 of record NC_138725.1, on the reverse strand, counting down.
AGACCAAATATATAAAAATGTTATACCTTACACTTACAGTACTAAAATTGACATATTCCTATTTAGTGCAAAACTGCAAAACATCACATTGTAGCTAAATGCAAAACACTATTGCAACGAACCAAATGATGTGAAATATACTATTATAAAAATATACTTTTATTGACCCCTTTCCGTGGATGAAAAACACTGAAAAACACTGATTGATCGATATCATGTATGAGGAATATACATTTTGGTAAGTTGTACTGTGTCTTTCAACAGCGTCATGTTTATTTACTATTAGCTAATAGAAAGGGTCGGTTCACGTGCCGTTAGGGATCTTGGATCTGTCACGTCACATTTACAAGCGCCAAAACGGTATTTATTGTTTGAATTTCGTAATAGAATTGACAGAATTTGAGAGCTGAGATTTTTTTTTTATATCATAAGTACCTGCTCTGTCTAGTCTGTCGGTCTCCGTGTCCTCTTTGCTTCGCGATTTTTCTGTGCGTGAGAAAATGGATGTGTGCCGTGAGAGCGTGTGAAAAGTGTCAATCGCGTGAGTCTCACGGTGAATGCGTGACAGTTGGCAGTTCTGTTGAAGTTTTTAAACCCAAAGCTTACGATGAATGGCACAGCAGCCAGCGGCCGGTGCAGTCGAAATGTTTGTTGTCCTCTCATGTGTGGCCGCGCGCCGCAGTTACGTAGAAGGGTTATAGGTAACGGAGGGAGGGGAATAACAGCGAGCTCGTCAGACGTTTCCTAATAATAAACATTGTTCACGAGTCCCGCAGCTCGAGTCCGAGTCGAGTCTGAAGTCTTTCGAGGACGAGTCTCAAGTCGAGTCTGAAGTCACGCTGTGTGCGACTTAAGTCGCACTCGAGTCCGAGTCTCAAACTCGAGTCCCCATCTCTGATATATATATATATATATATATATATATATATATATATATATATATAAAAAAAAACTTTATTATAAACTTTATTAAACTACAATATTTTATTTCAAGTGATTTTACTATATAATCTCTGCAGGAATAGAAGCAGGTGTGATCTGTGAAGGAAAGGCTGGCGTCCTCAGCTGTGAGTAACTCAGTATTATTTTTTTTTTAAAGTTATATTTTTGGCCTTTTGTGTCCCAATAGGACAGTATGAGAGAGACATGAAGCAGTGGGGGAGAATTCTGAACATGTGTGTGCTTAAATCTTACAATTTGCTTTGTTTTTATGTGTGTCAGGTTCGTTTGGAACAATAAGTGTTGTTGAAGCCAACTATGGACGGACTGACCGCACAACTTGTGCTAGAGGGGTACCATTTTCTCAGATCTCAAACACGAGCTGCAGATCTCAAACAACAGCCACTAATATAGTTTCTCGTCGGTAAGATTGACAGATAACAGTAAAATGTGTTAATGTTCACGATTTCATTTGATGTATTTTACAAGCACAAGAAATATATTTCTTATGTCTATGGAACATTAAAGCTATTCTTAAGTACCTATTTTCTGTCTATGATTCAGGTGCAATAGAAAAAAGACGTGTGTTGTTTCTGCATCAAACTCACTTTTCGGTGATCCTTGTGTTGGAACTTATAAATACCTGGACGTGACTTATGCATGTCGGCGATGAAGTAAGCCAATTGTTTTGTAACAATTGTACAATTTTTGTGCCAACATTGTGCCAAATGTACAATTTTCATATAAAAATTTTATTTAATATGAATGAATAGTAATGAATAGATGAATTGAAATAATGATCATAAAATTCTTTAGCTTTAGATAAGCTTTGCTCACGATAATAAATAATAATCTTTGTTGCTGCTGTTTTTTTTTTCTTATAAGGTGCATTGCGAAGACATCTTGTCAACTGCTTCAAACTCTGATCCATGTCAGTGTGTCAATAATATCTGAAAGTGACGTACAGCTGTATATAATTGTTTGTGCTGCTGTTTTTTTAAAGTTTTGTGTGTTATAAATGTAAATGGTCCCTATTATAGATGTGAGATGCCACTATATAATATTGTTTTTGGTATATCCATTCACTCCTCAGTGAGACAAAACAATACAATACATTGAAATATGGGGTTCAGAAAAAAATAAACATTCATAACGAACTTTATTTTACAACTTCCATTTTTATTTTGGAAAGCTTTAATGATCATGTGTCAAATGGGAAGTAAAATGTCTCAACAAGTAAAATGTCCAGATGCTTGACTAGACTTGAAATTAATGTCAAATACAAACACACCTTGATCCTAAAATGCTTTATTTTTGTAAATGAATGTAATTTTCTTTTGAGGTGAATTTTATCTCATAAATCATCACTATTTTTTTATAGGCTATTGTTTTATTGGAATAGACAAAGGGTACAGCAATATTAATAAATGTATACATTCCTTTTTTCTTTTTTTACAACTATTAAGGGTAGATATGAACTGTCAATCAGACACTATTATATCTATACATGTATTTAAAAATAATGTTTAAATTAATATAATGTTTATCATATTAATGGAAAACAATTAGAATTTCTTTATTGTCATTGTACACAAGATACAACGAAATTGCATAGCTTCTGCATAAGGTGCATGGTACATAAAATAAATAGATTAAAAAAAAAATATATATATATATACATAATATAAAGTAATGTACAATTAAGATATGTAAGCTTAAGACAAAAAATAAAGAAAGAACATAGACAGAATTGCTAGTATATATATATAAGAGTAATAATAATAATAATAAACCACGATTTGTCAACATGATTAATGCCCTAATATGAGGTAGTCAGTGCATCGAGTGTTCAGTGCATATGTGTATTCAATGTAATTATAGCTCTGGGGAAAAAACTGTCTTTGAGTCTATTTGTCCTTGACTTAAGGCATCTGTAGCGCCTACCAGAGGGCAGCTGTTTAAACAGGTGGGAACCAGGGTGAGAGTGATCTCTTCCAATGTTCTGGGCTCTCTTGAGGCAGCGGGAGTTATAAAGGTCCTTCAGGGACGGAAGAGGGCAGCCAATGATCCTCTGCGCGGTGTTAATGATCCGCTGTATTCCCTTTCTCTCTGCCTCAGTACAGCTACAGTACCATACAGAGATACAGTATGTCAGCAGGCTCTCCACTGCAGAGCGATAGAAGGTCTCCAGCAGCTTCTCCTTTAAGTTGGTCTTTTTTAACACTCTCAAGAAGTGAAGGCGCTGCTGTGCCTTCTTGATGGTTGCTGTGGTGTTGGCTGACCATTTGAGGTCTGCTGAGATGGTTGTGCCAAGGAATTTGAATGTTTGAACCCTCTCTACACAGTCTCCATTGATGTAGAGGGGAGCGGGGTCTGCCCTATGCCTTCTAAAGTCGAGGATGATTTCCTTTGTTTTGGTGGTATTTAATGTCAGGTTGTTGACTGAACACCACTCTGACAATCTCAGGATCTCATTTCTATAGGCAGCCTCATCCCCCTTTGAGATTAGACCCACCACTGTAGTATCATCTGCGAATTTGATGATGTTGTTCTGATGATGGACTGGGCGGCAGTCATATGTATAGAGAGAGTACAGAATTGGGCTCAGCACGCACCCTTGAGGGGAGCCAGTGCTGAGCGTGCGGGTGGAAGAGAAATGGGGGCCGAGTTTAACAGTCTGAGGGCGGTCCGTCAGGAAGTTCCTGATCCAATTACATGTGAGTAAAGGAAAGCCCAGATCTGTGAGTTTGCTGAAGAGGATGTCCGGTATGATAGTATTAAAAGCTGAGCTATAATCAATAAAAAGCATCCTCACATAGCTCTCCTGATGTTCCAGATGGCACAGCGCATTGTGGAGAGCTATGGCTATTGCATCCTCAGTTGATCTGTTAGCTCTATAAGCAAATTGATGTTCATCGAAAGTGGAGGGGAGGCAGGTTTTCAGGTGGTGCAACACCAGCCTCTCAAGGCACTTTGTGATGATCGGTGTAAGGGCGATAGGGCGATAGTCATTTAGGCTATCCGTGACTGATTTCTTTGGTATGGGGATAATTGTGGAGGATTTCAAGCAGGATGGAATTGAAGCTTGTGTCAGAGAAAGGTTGAAGAGGTTTGCGAAAACTCCTGAGAGCTGGTTAGCACATCCCTTGAGCACCTTGCCTGGGATGCCATCAGGACCAGCAGCTTTCCGTGTGTTCACTGTTCTAAGCACCCGCCTCACTTCATGCTCCTGGACAATGAGTGGGTGAGTACCAGAGTCTGTTGTAGGCTGGGGTGGTGTGGTATTTTGCAGCTGTGGTTTGTCAAAACGAGCAAAGAAGCAATTCAGTTCCTCTGCAAGTGGAGCCGAGCTGTTTCCAGCTGCACAGCTGCTGCCTCTGAAGTTTGTTAGGTGCTGGAATCCCTGCCATACCTGTCGTGGTTTGCCGTCTGTGAAATGATCTTCTACCCTATTTTTATAGTCCCACTTAGCATCCTTAATTCCTCTCTTCAGGTTGGCTCTAGCAGCACTGTAAAGAGCTCTATCACCTGACCTGAAAGCAGCTTTCCGATCTTTGAGGAGTTTGTAGACTTGGCTGGTCATCCAAGGCTTCTGGTTGGGAAAAATCCGGATGATTTTATTCACTGTGACGTTGTCCATGCAATACTTGATGTAAGCCAGTACTGCCTCAGTGTGAACAGACAGGTCATGATGTTTAAAGACTTCCCAGTCAGTGTGTGTAAAGCAGTCCTGGAGCTGAGAGAGTGCATTTTCGGGCCATATAGAAACAGTCTTTGTGAGTGGTGTTTTCCATCTTCTGAGGGAGATGTATGCTGGAGTAAGAAGCAGAGAGAGGTGATCTGAGTGACCTAAGTGAGGGAGAGGAATAGCTCTATATGCATGTTTAATTTTGGTGTACACACGGTCCAGTGTGTTATCCCCTCTGGTCGGACATTTAACATGTTGGAAGAAATGTGGAAGTACTGTTTTCAAATCTGCCTGGTTAAAATCTCCAGCTATAATGTGTACTCCGTTGGAATGAGCACATAGCTGTTTATTTATGGCATCTAGCAAGAGAGCGAGAGCTGTGCTAACATTGGCGTCGGGTGGTATGTAAACAGCGGTGACAATCACTACTGTTAGCTCTCGCGGTAAAAAGAACGGTCGGCATTTTACAGTCATAAATTCCAGGTCCGGAGAACAGTGGCTATCTAGGATTATACTATTGTTTGACCAGTCATTGTGCACAAAAATACACACACCACCCCCTTTGCTCTTACCAGAGTCGTTGTTTCTGTCCCAGCGATGTAAAGTGCGACCCGCTAACTGCACTGCAGCGTCGGGGATCCTTGGGTGAAGCCAGGTCTCCGATACTATCATGATGCAACAGTCGCGGATGTAGTGGTTCCCGGCGATGTAAAGCTCCAGTTCGTCCATTTTGTGAGCCATGGATCTTGCATTGGTAAGAAACATACTTGGTAGAGGAGGCTTATGTGTTTTTTTCCTGAGTCTTACAAGAAGGCCAGCCCGGCAGCCCCGCTTTTGTTTTCTTTCCCGACGCCGTCTGCGTCGTCTGCCAGGACCGACAACAACCCACGGAGATCCCGGTGGTCTGGTGATATCCTTCGGGATATTGTGTGTGCGACAAAAGTCAGGTGTGACTGTAATCTTGTATTGAAATCCGATGTCTAATAAGTTCTGACGGCTGTAGTTATGCTTCACAGAAGCAACAGACAAAAAACACACGAGAAAACAAACAAAAATGCACCAAAAGCGAGAGCTGTTAGCCGCTGCGTCCATGCGCGCCGCCATCTGAAGTAAATTTTTCAGATGTTTTTCAGAAGTTTTACTTCCCATTACTAAATCACTCTAAAGTGTAGACTATTTAATCATGTGATATGCATGCAATTAGATGTGATTACTGAATTCAGCTTGCTTTCTGATTGGATATTGTTTCGTTTCACGTGATAATCTCCACTTTTTTTTGTCCTCGGGGTTCCCCCCACACATCAGGATTTCTGAAGGCCTCCTTCCTTTCCCTTTATCTCTGTACTGATAAAACGTTGTCGGGATAATTCACATTGTAATATAATTCACGTGGCTACGCGGAAGCTATAAATACTTCTTTATAGGGAGCCCTATCATTTTCGAGTGTCTACAGAACGAGCCAATGAACGTTGGTGTGCGTGAAATGCGCCACGCGCCCCAAACAGCAGGCAGACGCACGCACACATTGTTTTTCGCTGAGGAGCCGAGATTGTGGAGGCCATAGCAGCGATGGTCAGCAATGGTGGCTACACGACGTTACGTCTCCCGTTCCCTCCTTCAGGGAACGAGGGTTACATTAGTAACCGAGACGTTCCCTTTCAGTCGCTCACATTCTACGTAACGTCGACATGATGATGTAATTGGCATCCCATGGAAAATGCCACGGTTGCTGCCACCTCCAGCGCCCTCCGCAGACTCTCAGACCCCCAACTGACTGGGGAGGAAGACCTGCGTAGAGGGGAGTTCAACTGCTGTTCCTTATACACACACAGGAACTCTTGGATAACACTGGGAAAGCGTGCCCTTCCAGGGGAGCCACATCCTGCCCGAAGGGAGGTACCATGTGGAGAATACACATATGGACTGGCCGAAGGGGCAGTGCAACTAGGGGTGGTACGCTTCACAAAACCGGTTCGTATCACGGTTTTAGGGTCACGGTTTTCAGTTCTGTACGGTTCTTGTTTTTATTTTTTATTTTAATCTTTAACACTCCAAAAATTTACTTCAGCATATGATATCTTAATTATCTAATTATTTATTTATTTATTTCATAAATGGGGCATGTTTTCAAAACGCAGCTTCTCATTTCCCATGAGAGCTACGTGGGCTGTGTCGGACAGTTCTTTGTCAATTTCTCCTCATGACTCGTCATCATAGGCGTAATTTGCGGGTGGGACATGTCCCCACCGTTTTTTGCCAGGGTCGATATTGTCCCCACAACTTTTAAAACATACAAATAAATAAAACGTCTCCAGTTAACTAGCAAATTATTCGTTCCGTTCGTTTGTTAAATAAGAAGCAATCTAGCGCTGAAATGTGTTTTTTAATCAAGTGATCAAAGTGCTTGTTGCCGCTGCGATCAGTGGCGCTGATACAGTGTTCTCTTGTGGCACACACACACACACACACACACACACACACACACACACACACACACACACACACACACACACACACACACACACACACACACACACACACACACACACACACACACACACACACACACACAAACTTCACTCGGACTCGCGCTACAATACGTTGAGGAGACTCTCTATTCGTTCCGGTGAAATCACAAAACAAAATTCATACAAATCTGTCCCTGCTTGATATACAACCACTGATAAACATAATCGGTTTTGACGAAAAAGAAAAAAAATATTATAATATTATAAGTGCGGATTAGAACTCAGAACCTATGATATGCTTGGCAAAAGTTCTGCCACTGGACCATTAAAGTACATTTGTGAAACAGTCAATATATGTATTTATTCACGTGAAAAAACAACATATAGTGGACATATTGCTGGACATCGTAATGTTATTCTACATACATCTGATTTATGATTTAGCATTGTATTAGCACAGGCACAAGGCTACATTGCACATGCGTCGAACCGTGCGACGCACACACGCACCGAACCGAGACAAGCAAACCTTGTTATTTCATGTACCGTGCCACCCCTAAGTGCAACATGTGGAATGTCACTGGGGTGGCTCCAGCCTGAGAAGTGGGAGGCAGCACCGGACAGTGACGGCAGAGCGGACTCTGCCAAGGGAAAGACACAGGCTCACCGCAGGGAGCTGATCGTGGAGGAATACAAATCGCCGCAGGGATCACCACATATGGAACCCAGCCTAGCACAAGTTACAAGCATACAAGCACTAGGCCTGGCATCAGACGCTCCGCAACGTCTGACTGCTGAGGTGTACGGAGTTCACCACGGGGAACTCGACTGGAACAAAAGAGCGCACGTATCCGCTCCGTGGAGGGGAGTGGTGCAGCAAGCCGACACTAGAGTGGGAACTTCGGTGTTACCGGCTGGTTGAAGTGAGCACACAGGAAGAAACCGGCTCAACACGTAGGCGATAAAACCTAGCGAACGTTTTAGGTGTCGCCCATCCCGCAGCTCTACATAATGTGACCTGATCCAGCAAAATGAGTCACAGTGACCCAAACTTCAAAATTTAGATTTTGGTATTAATGGAAAGAGGAGACCATAAGCTTTCAACTGATATCCTAGTCAAAGTCATACCTTGAATGGTTGTAAAGATATACACATTTGAATTATGGTCGTCTGCCCTCTTTTTCCAATTGAAACCCTGAGAAAATCGCTTTTAAAGTTTTTTGCCCGTTTTTTGTTGATATCTTTCAAAATCCATTGCATTTAAAGGGTCACTATTTATTGTACAGCTTAATTTGACCAAAGACATTAATATATGCTATTATGCCAGGCTGAAGCTCAAATTATTTTAAATTTTTTATTTGAATAAATAATTTAAAAGGCACTTTTACAAACATTTACTAAAATCAGAAAGATTGAACAGAGGTGCTACAGTTTTGCTTGAGAGAGGGGGTGTGTGTGTGTGTGTGTGTGTGTGTGTGTGTGTGTGTGTGTGTGTGTGTGTGTGTGTGTGTGTGTGTGTGTGTGTGTGTGTGTGTGTGTCTGTGAGAGAGAGAGAGAGAGAGAAAGTGAGAGAGGCAGAGAGAAAAGGAAACAGAGAACAAATAATCTTAGCCTATGCAATCATCATATCTTTGTGTAGGCTAGATGACAACAACAGTGTAACATCAAAAAGGAAAAACGGAACTCCAAGGCACTCTCAATTGCAAAAGTTAAAAAGCCTTTATTATTATGGCTTGGTCACATTAACCTTCTAAAAAACTCCAACGCGTTTCGGCTACATGCCTTCTTCTGGGAGTTAAACAGATCTCAAACAAACAAAGTTTCTTATGAACTAACAGTCCACCAATCAGAAGTCTCCATCTGTCAACTGTGGCGCTAAGGTTACAATTGTTAGTACACCCAAGAGACAGCAGATGTCATCATTTCCACTTCTTACCCTATCAATTAAGTACACACAAAAACTGACTTCATGAAAGGAACATGTCAGTACCCAACACGGTGACCCATACAAGTTAAAATACAAGCATAGTATACAAATTTCAAACCACCATAGGACAACAGAACATCAAAGATATACACTAAGGTCAAGTTCCTCATTCAAGCCTGGATATTTAGTAGCCTGCAGGCGATATATCCAGAAAGCTTCCCGTTGATTCAGCTGCCTTTGCCTATTGCCTTTTCTTAAGGACAAAGGGATGTGGTCAATCCCACAGATCTGTAAGGTGGATTGGTCACTATTGTGATGTTCCATATAGTGTCTTGCCATGGGATAGTTGGTGTTACCTGTGCGAATTGCGTATTTGTGTTCAGCCAGTCTGTCCAATAAACGCCGCTTGGTTCTTCCTACATAAAAGACTTCACACATAGGACATTCCAATCTATAAATGACAAAGGTAGTTTGGCAGTTTATAAAATGGTTAATAGTGAATTCCTTTTTAGAACCAACATCATGAAAATGTTTGGTTTGTCTTACATTAGCACAATGGTTGCAGTGATGGCATTTGTACGAACCTATGGGCCTAGGGCCTAACCATGTTTGTTTTACTTCTGGTTTAAGATAACTGTGAACCAGTCTATCTTGTAGGGTGGGACATCTTCTAAAACTAATGAGAGGTGGTTCAGGAAAGACCTGACTTAATACCTCATCACTTTCAATAATTCCCCAGTTTTTTTGTATAATTTGCCTTATCTGTTCAGCCTCTGTACTGTATGTAGTGACAAAAACAGACCTCTCTTTTGTTAGTTTCGGTGTATTCCTTTGTAGTAATGATGCCCTATCTATATGTTTGGCTCTGGTGTAAGCTTTTTGAAGAGTAGAGCTTCTATATCCCCTTTCCTTAAATTGTGACATCATCTCTAGTGATTTACTTTCAAAAACATGATATTGGTCACAGATCCTCTTCACTCTCTGAAACTGCCCATATGGGACATTCTCTTTAAGCCAATTTGGATGGAAACTCTTGGCATGTAAAATTGTGTTTCTGTCTGTCGGTTTTCTATACACTGATGAATGCAAGGTTCCTTGGTTATCTTTTGAAATTGTCAAATCAAGAAAATTAATACACACTTTGCTATATTCTAAAGACAACTTGATGTTTGGATTAATGCTATTCAGATAACCATGAAATTCAATCAACTCTGTTTCCGAGCCAGACCAAAAAAGACCTATATCATCAATATAGCGCCCCCACCAGATAATAAACTTGTGAAACACATTATTTTCTTGATTCAAAACAAAGTCCTCCTCCCATTTGCCCAGGTACAAACCTGCATAGGAAGGGCTGTAACATGCCCCCATAGCACAACCTTTTGTCTGTTTAAAGATCTTATCCTGGAAGACAAAAATGTTATTAGTCAAAGTCCATTCTGTTAGTGACAGCAAAAAATCAGTGGGTGGCATTTCATGTGCAGGGCGGCCACTCAAGAAATGTCTCAGTGCTGCAAGGCCCTGTTGATGGTCGATATTTGTATATAATGCTTCCACATCCATAGTTACAAGGAAGGTTTCAGAGCCTATATCTTGTAGCTCTTTGTTCTTGTTTAAAACATCAGTGGTGTCCTGGACATATGCAGGGAGTGCAGGTAGAAAAGGTTTGATGAAATAGTCAATATACTTAGACACTGCTTCTGTAAGGCTTTCGTTCCCTGAAATCACAGGTCTACCTGGGGGGTTCTCAAGACATTTATGTCTCTTGGGTAACATATAAAAAGATGCCATTCTACAGTGTAACATATTCATAACGGAGATACCAACAGTTAAATATTGGGTTAAAATAAATCAAACACATTGTAATGGATTCTCCTTGCAGATAAATACACTCACATAATAATTGCACTCACTCACATCCATACACGATAAATACCTCAGGGCTGTCTCTGTCATCAGAGGATAACACGTATCCAGATCCAAAACAATCACTGACTAGCCTTAGCCACTCTTGATGACCAGCAGCAGAGCTTAGGTTAGAAGCCTCCAGTGAGTTCAACGCTTTTGGCGACTTTTTGGCGACTTTGCTCTCTTTTGACAGCGACATTTCTCAAATTAATAATATTTAATCTTTCTGAGGAGATCTGCTAGCTTGTTTACACATAGCGCTACGAGTCTGACAGGAGGATGGCTGGACCAATCGCGTGCCGGTCAGTCGAAACGGGGCTCCCATTGACAAATGTGACCCTGGATCACAAAACCAGTCTTATGTTGCACGGGTATATTTGTGGCAATAGCCAACAAAACATTGTATGGGTCAAAATTATAGATTTTACTTTTATGCCAGAAATCATTAGGATATTAAGTAAAGATCATGTTCCATAAAGATATTTTGTAAATTTCCCACCTTAAATATATAAAACATTTATTTTTGTGAATGGATGCAGCACTATCGCCAATAGAAATGGACAACTTTAAAGGCGATTTTCTCAATATTTTGATTTTTCTGTACCCTCAGATTCCAGATTTTCAAATAGTTGTATCTCGGCCAAATATTGTCCTATCCTAACAAACCATACATCAATGGAAAGATTATGTATTCAGCTTTCAGATGATGTATAAATCAAATTTTTTTACAAATTACACATAAGACTGGTTTTGTGGTCCAGGGTCACAAATGATCAGCGTTTGTGTACATTTCTAAGCTTTATGATTGGTTCTATACAACGTGTAACACCATATTTGGAGAGCAGAGACGTTTGAGGGGATTCCCGGGAAATGTTCAGAGGTGAGGAGAGGAGTTGAGAAAAGCAATATTCATTACCAGCGAATTTAGTAAAACTTTGTAAACTTTAATAGTCATTTAAATACCTTTTCTCAATTATCTGGACTACGAAACTTTAGGAGATTATTTTTGAATGTCTGTTCTTTGAAATTTAGCAATAATAATAATTAAAAAAAAAATCTATTATTTCATTGTTTTTCCACATAAACGGCCCATATCTTAAAATGGAACGTTGCGACTTCCGACTCATTTCGCCAGATCGGGTCACATATGTCTGTCAGCGAGGCGCCATGTGCCAGCGGCCAAGAAGAAGCGACACCCCGAGTGGAGTGGGCTCTCAACCTGGGCGGGCAGGGCACGCCTTGGGCTTCGTAAGCCAAGGCAATGGCATCCACAATCCAGTGGGTCATCCTCTGCTTGGAGACAGCCTTTCCCTTCTGCTGGCCTCCGTAACAGACGAAGACCTGATCTGAGGTCCTGAGGCTTTGTGGTCTGTCCACGTACAGACGCAGAGCACAAATGGGATAGAGAAAAGCCAGGGCTGAGTCTGCCTCCTCCAAAGGCAGCGCTAGCAGGTTCACCACCTGGTCCCGGAAGGGAGTGGTAGGAACCTTGGGCACGTATCCGGGCCGGGGTCTCAGGATCACGCAAGAATCATCCAGGCCGAATTCTAGGCACGATTCGTTGACCGAAAATGCATGCAGGTCCCCTACCCTCTTGATGGAGGCCAATGCAACCAGGAGTACAGTCTTACAGGACAGGATTTTTAACTCAACTGATTGCAAAAGCTCAAAGAGTGGTCTCTGAAGAGCCGAAAGGACCAGAGACAAATCCCAAGAGGGTATAGAGAGTGGGCGAGGAGGATTCAGTCTTCTCGCCCCCCTCAGGAACCTGACGATCAAGTCGTGCTTTCCCAATAACTTACCTTCAACAAGGTCTGGGTGATATATCGCACGATATTGTTAAGACCTATCTACTTTAAGAAGTGCATGCTGGTTAGAAATTTTGTCCAACGAAATGCTTTTGTGTGTCCCGTTACCGAGTTCTGATTTATCTTTTGAATGAAGACTTGAAATGCAGAAAGCGCTTGACCATGCTTCAGTTTTAGTGCCTTGGGAGAGAAGGGTTGACACTTTTTTATTTGCACATAATATTTAGCATATATTTGTACGGTTAAATTATTTTTTCATACATTTTCAAGATGAAAAACATGTTTTTCCATGTAAAATAAGGAAATCATTGTTGTTGTTTTTTTTTTTTTATCTGATTAATCAATGAATCAATCAAAATAGTTGTTAGTTGCAGCCCTAAATTAAGTTCTCCTTAAAGTGAACTGAGGTTTCATTCATGATTGTACAAGTCAGAGAGACACATCAAATTATAATTATTATGAAATGATGATACTAATGCAGAGACTCATTAATATTTTAACATATAATATGATGTCAAATGAGTGATTATGTGTTTATCTCCATCAGATTCCCGTCTGTTGACACTGGATCTGAACACAGTGAATCATTGGCTCCGTCTCTTGGAGGGAAACACAGTGATCACTTTCTCTGACATAAATCAGCGTTATCCTGATCATCCAGACAGATTTGATTGTTGGACCGAGGCGTTGTGTGCGGAGAGTCTGACTGGACGCTGTTACTGGGAGGTGGAGTGGGCTGGTGAAGGGAGATTAGGAGTGGATATAGGAGTAACATATAAGAGCATCAGCAGGAAGGCAGAAGGTCCTGAAAGTGCAGCTGGACGAAACAATCAGTCCTGGAGTTTGTTCTGCTCTCCAGACTACTGTTCATTCTGGCACAATAACATTGAGACTGTTCTTCAATGTCTCTAGTAGAATAGGAGTGTATGTGGATCACAGCGCAGGGATTTCTACAGCGTCTCTGACACAATGAGCCTCATCCACAGAGTCCAGGCCACATTCACTCAGCCGCTCTACGCCGTGTTTGGATTAGATAGACAGACAGCATTGAAACTCTCTAACCGATTAAATAATTCAGACATTCTACAGATTCTTAATCCAGATCTTCTAGGGGCTTTGTTATTTCGCAGAATGATGATGTCATGAGGCGTATTTACTAGTCCGAAATACCACTACTGAACGAGCTGGTATGCTAGTATTTTCAAAGGCTTTTCAGATCTGAAGTAGCCTCTGTATATCAAAAGCGTTGTATTTTCCTGGATGTTCATAAATACAAGTCTGTCATTTCTCTTTTGCTGACTTAGTTTAATTAAAATAAATGGTTTCGTTTCTGCATTACTGGAACATTGTGTGCATATTTTTCTCTGATCACAGTTAAAGACATCTCTGACTTCTCAACCAACAGGATTTGTCAGTTTCTGAAAGCTCAATGCTTCTGCTACTTTTAGATTATCAGTATGGTCTATATTCATGCTGACTATATAGGCCTACTGTATAAAAATAAAATAAAAAAAGACATGTATACACATTTAAAATGGTTTCTTCTGATAGGACTTATTATAATATTGTATATAGGCTGCTACTTGATGTTAAGAGTTTTTTTTTTTTTTTTTGATGATGATGATGATGATGATGATGATGCTAATAACAATCATTAAACGATGCATTTGTATCCAAACACTTTCAGTTCTGCTGACACTGCACACACTTTTATTGAAGGTAGAATTTTAGATTCAGATTCATGTAACATTTAATGTGGAATAATCAATATCAGGTTTCTCATCATCATATATTTTTTATATATATATATACAGGCCCGGTTCTTGGCAGCTATAGAAAGTGAGCTGGCAGATATCAGGGGTGGTCTTTTTATCTCTTTTATTTTTATTTTTATAGATATCAATAGATAGATATAGATAGATAGCAATAGCTGGATATATGGATAGTGCTGGGTTAGACCAAAGTCCTTTTAAGATTATATAAAGTCTTTGGTTAGACCCTACTCTGAACTACACCCTCATATAAAAGGTACAAGGCAATCACTGGGGCAGGACCCTAAGGTACAAAAGTGAAAAGGTATGATGTTAATGTGCCAATGTTAACCACATTGAATCAACATCACTTTTGCAGCCACAATTAATGTTGATAAAATGTTAAATTTCATCATTGAATAAATGTTACAAAGTGATGTTGGTTCAACATCATGTTTGCACTCTCAACATTGCACTCTTGCACTCTCAAAAATGAAACACAACAACTCCCTGAAATCAACTGCTAGTAAAAGAAGACAATACATCTCTCAAGATATCTCTAGAAGTTGTTTTTGAGAATTAACAGAGGTTTAGATGAAAATGTGTGGTCATCATTATTGTTATCAGTGTTTCATTCAGTTGGGCAGACTGACTCTTGACTTTTTATGTGAGTCTGTGTTTTTTTTTGGGCAGTCTGACTCTTGACGTTTTATGTGAGTTTGTGGTTTTTGTAACAGTGTTTACCAAAACACATAATTTGTTGTAAAGGAAGCCAAAAAAAAAAAAAAAAAGAAGAAAAAAAGAAAAGATGATCAGATGATATGGCTTTGAACCTTTTTTTTCTGAGAGTGTAGGAGCTAAATTTTGTTCCTCCAAAATGAGTTCCTAGAACTAAAATTGTTTCCAGTTCCTGCTAAAAACAGAACTAAAATTGTGTACTTCCACCATTAGTTCTAGGAACCATGAAAAGGTTCCTCTAGTGTGAAAGCCTCTATAGTCTGAGGTGATTAACAGTTTGGATTTTCAGGAGGTCAATAATCAGTTTGCACTGCAACATTAAAATCTAAAAATGTATTTAGGACCAGATTTATGAACAACTATTTACTAAAGCCAGTGCAAGGATTTACTAAAGACACACTGTGAAATATTAGCGCAGAAAAGACATGGGAAGGGTTATTTTTGCGGCTGACCTTATTGCAAATGCATTTGTAGGAGTTTCAGTTTTAGATGCAGTATTTATTGGAGGAAAATATTTAAATGATTCAAGCAAGGTGATTTACTAAGGTTTGCGCTTGTCAATTTACTGGGATTTGAGCCATTATTTATAGATATGTTGATATATACAGAAATTATTCGGCTGCGTCTGTGTTCTTTTATGTGCAGTAAGTCGATTATGAAACAGAACTTGGCATGTTTTCAGACATTTTTCAATTGTTGTTCAAATTTATATCTTATTTTAAAGTGAAACAGATGGTTATTATATTATCCCTGTAACAGTTGCGTCATGTGCGCGCTGATCAGGACATCTGCAACTTTTAAAAACTATCCAGACTGCAATCTACACGTCCCAGACAGCTGCTGAAAAAATTGTTGAGTCAACGATTATCAGTTTTGACTGTGCTGAACTCTGCGTTATGTTGTACAATATGTTCTTCATGTTCAAGAAAGATCTGTCTGAAGCTAAAGCACAACACAACAGTAAGCACATTCTTCTAGGATTCTGATTGTCCTACATTATGTATCAATGAATGACACATTTTCGCTGTGGTGTGTGTTTTAGCGTGTGAAATTCCTGCTATACGTTGCTTATTCTAATCACTTATATTGGGTACTTTTTGCCATTAAAATGAAAATTTTCCGGGGGTTAAAGTCATCAGTTAATTTCTTGATTGCCATTTTGATATATAGTTTCTACCTGGACATTTTAGTCATATTTGCTGATTCTCTTTATTTGTCCTGTTTTGATCCGTTTCCCTGGAAAATTCATTTATTTTTGTTTTATTTTGTCATAATTATTTTGTTTTAAGGAGATCAAAGTGGTACTTATCAACTTTGATTGACATGGATACATTTCTATCACATTATTTTGGCAGTTAAAGTTTTGGGCGTTGTTTTTTTTTTTTTTTTGGGTAGTGGGTGTGATTTGGTGAGCTTTTGGGCTGGAAATCGTCGACCAAATCCGACCACAGTGACCTCAGGGAGCTTCACTGTGATATGAAGAAGTCACAGTGCAGTCATTTCAACACACTGCTGGGAAACTAAATCTAATTTCTTATTGTGCTTGTTGATTTTGCAGGTAAGATGAGTGATGGTGCATTGCAACTGATGTTTTCTAATGATTATATGTGTATTCAATGTGTTTGCTTGATGCACTTATGTTTTAAATCGATAAAAAAAATTAATAAAAATAATAACCACATCGGCACACCTGCGGCTGGAATGCGGCCAACTCGGCTGTGCTGGTATTGCGAAATTACAGAATGCTTGATGTCGTCAGAGATTATAGTCTAATTGCAATGTGCTCAATGCTTTTTGTAAAGAGTTGAGTAACATTTACTTAAGATGTTTGTGTCCTATAACATTCTGTCATTGTTTGGTGACTATTATGATGCTGGTGAATAGAGTTTACAGTCATAATAGTGTTAAATGGCTACTTAGTGGTGGTGGCGCAATGGATAAGACACATGCCTTTGGTGTGAGAGACCTGGGTTCGAATCCACTGTGAGACACCAATGTGTCCCTGAGCAAGACACTTAACCCCTAGTTGCTCCAGAGGCGTGCAACCTCTGACATATATAGCAATTGTAAGTCGCTTTGGATAAAAGCGTCAGCTAAATGAATAAATGTAAATGTACTTAAAGTGCATCTATACAGTTTGTGTATGTTCATTGAGCATTATTATCTGATTATTGTAATGCTAATGTCAGTACATTCGTTTTTATTTGGTGGAATATATTGTTCTAATATTCTGTGACATACTGTATAACGTGAAATATAATGTATAACGTTTGACTTTGACATTAAGTCATGAAGTCATTTCAACAATCTGTGAAACAAAATCTAATTTCTGGTTGTGTTTGTTAATTTTGCAGAGTGTGACAAAAATAAAAGACTGTATGTGCCAGCAGAAAACACCATCTCTTCTGTGTGCAACAGCAGTCAAAATGAGAAGAACAGTCATACTCCTTTACTTTTTTTTGTCAGTCTGTCCTCTATCTGAGGGGATTCCCCTCAATAGCCTTTTTCCATTTCTGAATCAGAGTACACACCTGGGATCAGGGAAACTTTGTGCAACACTGCAACTGCAGACCAATTTGCCCTGGCTCAATATAAACCTGTCAGTAAGTGAAAATGTGTTGCTGAATCCTGGAAAATGGCATCTGGAGAATCTGTCACTGAAGGTGAGGTTTTAAGATGCATATTTACTAAATAATTATATTTTTCTATATGGAAAGTAGTGTTAGAACCTTTCTTATCAGGACATACATGATGTTTCTATATTTTATGTAGGAGAAATGTGGATGTTAAGTGCGTAAGATATAGGCTATATTAACTTAAAAATTATAAATCAAATTAAGAGAACGCACAGATTCAGGTCATACCAGTTCCCCATTCAAGTTTTCACTTCGGAGCCAAGCGGTTTTCTCACTCTGCTCTTGACAATCATTGTTCGTGTGGGCTGAAAAAAAGGGAAGCAGTTCTGTGTTGGTGTGGCGGTGGTCGCGACATGAAAGAGTTTTTCACAGCTAAGTGCAGCGACTGTACCCCTGGGCGCTTCAACAATTCAGCGTTAAAAGAGCAATATTTCCCTAAAAGATAAAACATGGGTGACCTACTGACCTTGTGTCTTTTTCAAAATGGCATGTGTTTCTGAATGAGTCCGTTTCCTGGCCCCGTCTGACAGCCACAATCACTGCCTCACATGCCTGGTCTGTAAGACAGCGTTCGTTGATGATTATTGTTCCCACTGCGGGAACATGACCATCACGATGTTGAGATCGAGACTCTTGAAGCTTGAAAAAAGTGGAGTCCCCTCTGCTACTCTCCGATCTGGTCTCTCTGCAGAGCAGAGGATTACTTTGGTTAATACTCAGGGTGATATGAGGGTTATAGTGGGACTCTTCCGCTGTGCCAGTCCCCCCAGCCCAGTTTTCTTGACGTTAGAGGAACGTGTTTTCAAAGGCGTGAAGTTCCTCAAATGTTCTTTCAACTTAATTTTGATTAACAATTCAACATTCTAGGAACATTAACTTGTAACATTCCAAGAACATAAAAATGTCCAGTTTCCTGAATGTTACTATAAATGTTATTTAAAAGTTAGTATGATGATCATGAAACATTCTTTCAATCATTCAAACACCTGCTGTGAACAAGCACTGAAAGAAAGAGAAATAAGAACACAAACTACAAATTTCTTCAGCCACAGCCTTAGATGAAATCAACCGAAGATAAAAGAGGACATTAAAGGGGTCATGAACTGGATTATTTTATTATTTTATAATGTTTCCTGGGGTGCCCTTATAACGTTAGTATGATTTTTACATCAAAAATTGTCATAATTTAGAAATAAAAGGCATTTTTCCTACCCTGATTTTAGCCTCTGATTTGAGCGCTCTGTTTGAAGGGGCGTGTCTGCTGTGAGACTTCAGTGTAAACACCCACTGCTGTGATTGGCTGACATGTTGTTTGCATATGAAATAGTGCTATATGTGGAACTCTCTCAAAAAACTTTTACTATGTTTTTAGTATTACAGCAATCGAGATTAACGAATCGTAAAAAGTATTGAAAGCATTATATTTAAAGGCTGTTTACACGACACCGTTTTCAAATAAAAACGTAAAACTTTTTATGCGTTTTGGTCGTTCATTTACACGACAACAGCGGGTTTCAAAGTATTAGTTTTTATAAACGGTCTCCGTGTATACAACAAAAATGCAAATCTCTGGACATGGTGATGTCATGCACATGCGTATTACGTGTACAGTCTATAGTGTTTCATCGCCATCTAATGGCCTGGCAGCAGAATACAGCGTTTTTAGTTGTTTTCATGGATCCGTGTGAATGGAGATCGTTTTGACAATAATGTTGTCAGTACGCGGAAAACTCAAAGGAAAAACTTCTCCATTTTAAGCATATCGCTGTCGTGAAAACGTACCCTTAGATCTATTCCATCACATGAAAGGTTGCAGTGATGAGCATTGAGCAGATGACAGACAGTCTGTTAATTGTGTGAATGAAGAGATCTCATCATTGCAACGCAATTTCTGCACTCTCACGAATGCTTTCACCAAATAACAATGCAAACACGATGCAAACACGACGCAAACACAGTAAGAGGTTCGTTGTGCAGTGTACACAGTAAATTCCCCGGTGTTAAATTTAACACCGCTTGGTGTTTAAATGGGAACCACCAGCAGGGCATTATATGACCCCTTTAAAGGTGCTCTAAGCGATGACGGGAGTCGTAACTTCTTGTTGACATTCGAATTGTTGTCAAACAAAACGGAGGCTAGCTAGACCCTCCCTCCTCCTCATCCCGTCTCCTCCCTCCTCCCCTTCCTTCCGGCATAAAGGAAAGTCAAAGTAGTCACTACAAAGTTAAGTTTTACTGATACTTCATTCAATGTGTAATGTCACCAAGTTAGATAAATGCTTTTATATATTGCAGAACAGAATGCAGAAAAAGAGAAACATTATCTTAAAATCGTTTCGCCTCCTGAGGTTATAACTATAACTATAGCTCCCATACAAGGACGCAATAATAGCAAGATAACGTTAGCTTTACGTTTCCCAGTGAGCATAAACAACGGTGGCGGCGTAAACAAATTTAGTCAAGTGTTGTCAATAGCCTAAATGAACATTCAAATTCATAACAAACAGTGGGTGAAAACATCATTCACACAAATTGTCGTCCTACTGTGAATTTACAATAGAGATTGATCGCTAGCTGCTAGAAATATATATGTTGTGTATTCACCGTTCTAGCTAATTACATCCTTGTGTTGGTTTGGCGAACATGAACGTCTGTTTAGAAAGAAAAATGGATTTACCTGTTCTGCAAAAACAGAGCAACCTAATGTCGGATTGGAAGCCCTTCTGCCGGCGGAGTTCTCGCCACCTTTCAAAGGTTTTTCCGATGTAACGTAAATTCGGTAACTTTACTTCGCGCGTTTCTTATCCTTGTCCCTCTTCTTTGCAATTTGTTCATCGGAACGTCGTCTCTTTGGTCGAATGTCAGCTATAATTCAAACTTCCCTCTTCATGCTTCTCTCTCCTCCACACCCCCTTCATGTGTACGCGCACAATAACCCCCCAAACCCAACCCTCAAATACTTCTTGTCGGTGATTGGCTGGAACACTGTTTGTTGTGTTTCGTGGTGCGGGTGAGCCCAGTTTGTTTTTGTTGCCGTTTGTGGAGCCTGTGGTGTCTAGAGAGGCCGCGTTTTTTTTTTACAGTGTGTTCAGGGGACAGGCAGCTAGCGGATAGTGAGGAGATGTTTGCTGTATGTGACAAAACATTTTTGGCCTAAAAAACTCGGGGCATCGCTTAGAGCACCTTTAACACTGTCTACTCCGGACACAAGCAGCAAAATAAAATCAATAGAATCTATTAATAGGTGAAGCTGCATGGATGCAGCGCGATGCAAAGCCACACCAAAATTGAATCGTACAGTACACTGCAAGCACCATGCAAACAAAGCATCTGATCGCTCGCATGCACTCAACGTGGAAATTAAGCCCTTAGACCAGGGGTCGGCAACAGGCGGCCCGTGGGCCAAAACTTGCCGGCCAGCAATATTTTCTGGCCCGCCTAATTATTTTGGAGGTCCGTTTTTTTTTTTTTTTAATCAGCCTATTTTTATTTTACAATAACGGTTTACAAATAGGCCCTGTGTATCATTCGTTCAATCGTTTTTTCAAATTAAAACCAACAATAAAAAAATGAAAAACGACTTGTTTTTCCATTATTTATTACCTGAACTAAAATGAAAAAACGAATAACGACTCGTTTTCTGATTTTCTGATTGTGCGCTCAGATCAAAAATAGAAAAAATGAATAACGGGTTTAGACAAATTTTAATTTGAATTTTAATTTAACACCTTAGCAGACATATACCAATGAAATCATTTTAAACAGATCAAGTACTATTGTGGTAACAGTTTACAGCCATTTTAATAAGGGTGTGAATAGCAATCATGCTCTCCTGTAAGCCTCATTCGCTTACAGTTCGACTTTTTAACTTTTTTCATTATTATTTATTCGGGTATAACACACTGATAAATAATGTTTTACCTGATAAAAAAAAAATATTTGCACTAAATGCTCCACAAAACTCTTCCACTACTTGAGAAAACGTCTTCAGAACTGTGAACAATTCTAAAATATTATGGGACCCCAGCATTAAACCAAAGGGCTTATTTGGTGGTCATCTGAATGTACGTAGTCTCATGTCTAAAAATGAACAAATCCGACATTTGTTAATGGACTCTAATTTGGATTTCTTATGTCTGTCCGAAACCTGGCTTCATGAGAATTCACCTTATGCAGCTATCACCATACCAGGTTATCAAATTTATAGAAATGATAGAGTTAGATCTAAAGGTGGTGGTGTTTTGGTGTATATAAAAAATTGTATTCAATGTGAGGAAATTAACTTGTCAAATAGTGACTTGGAATGTATTGTATTGAAAATTATAGTATCGCCACAAATGTTTTTTAGTTTGATTGTAATCTATCGCCCTCCCTCTGCCAAAGTTGATTTTTATGAACATTTTCGTAGTATGCTTCTTAGATGCAACTTTGAAAAAGAGGTATTAATAATGGGGGATTTTAATGTTAATTGGGAAGACAGAGTAGCCAGGAAAAATCTTAAACAAATATGTGATAATTTTGATTTAAAGGTCCCATGACATGAAATTTCCACTTTCTGAGGTTTTTTAACATTAATATGAGTTCCCCTAGCCTGTATATGGTCCCAGAGTTTCTAAAAATTTTAATCGGTGTAAATCGAACTTTTGCTATTTTTCTCTGCTTTTGAGAAAATGGAAGCTCAACCGGGCTGATCTTGAATCTCCTCCTTATGACGTCATAAGGAGAAATGTTACCTCCCCTTTCTCTGCTTTGCCCGCCCAGAGAATATTTCTCGCCCATGAGAAAATGAGCTAGGAAGTAGAACACGCACGCGCGATTTTAGTTTGTCCACGAGAGATATCATGGCTTTTGAGCGAGCGAGGCATAATAATTGCTCAATAATTGGATGTACAAATGAACATCGAATGGCCAATACAGAGCTGGGCTTGCTGAACGTCGGACAAGTAAGTCAACAAATTATATATAAGTGTGTTGCTTTACTGTTTATGGTTACCTAGCTTCTTACACGTAGAATGTGGCTGTCACATTAGCTATGCAGCTATGCAGTTACTTGTGCTAATGTAAAGGTAGACAGCATCAAGTTACACATACTGTAACGCGAGTGTTGTACATTTCTTTGTTATTTGGATAACCGTTTTCCTGTTGGTTATATGGCGTGCGCGATATCCGCATTTCAAGATCGCAGAGCTTGATGTAATTGTAATAAGATAAATTACAGACGTTACAGATCTCTCATGAAAAGGCAACAGTAGGTTCGCGTTAGCAACATGATGATAACTGTAAACCATCCGAATAAAGTACCGTATCCAGACATAATATTTTAAACTAACCATTCGGAAACGTCCTGCTGGAGCCGCTGAGTTGCAACTTCTTCATCCGTTGCTTCTCCATCTGGATCAGATTCTGGGTCAAACTGAAATGCTTGAACGACTGCGTGTCTTCGTGCCATTGCAATATATCCAACATAAACAAACATGCATGGTATCGTTGCGCAAGATGGTCAAGGCCACACCCACCCTCCACCTTGCGCCGCCTTTCTCCTCCTCATTAGTATTGAAAGCTACAGACACCGAAACGGCCTGTCTGAAGGAAGCTCATTCTGGGACTGGCTTGTAGTGGCTATAATTCTGCACCGAGGATGAATTTTTGGAAAGAGATTTCAGATACAGTACTAAGGACCACTAAGGACTATATTAAAGCCTACAAAAAGTAGCATGTCATGGGACCTTTAACACAGGTAGTCAAGGGTCCAACAAGAAAAACTCATAATACTGAAACGCAGATTGACTTAATCTTTTGCAATAAACCAGAAAGAATTACAAAATCTTTTAATATGATCACTGGACTATCGGACCATAATTTAGTTCTGGTGACAAGAAGGTTAACTAGCAGAAGGTTTTGTGTTTCAACTGTTAAGGAGAAAGAAGTATCTAGAATACCCAACAAAGTACGGGATCATTTTATAGATACAATAAACATGTTTAACTGGAGTAATTTGCTAGCTGGGAAGGATGTACATGATGGAATTACAGTGCTTACAAGTAGACTGCAGTATTTTATTAAGGAGTTTACCCAAAAATTTAGAAACAGAAATTATAAGAATAGTCTTCCATGGATTAATGCTGACATTTTTAATATGATGAAAGAACGTGATCTTGCAAAAAAAAAGGCTAACAATTCAAAATTAAGTACTGATAAACACCGTTTTGCAATGTTGAGGAATAAAGTTACATCTCAGTTAAGAAAGTCAAGGGCTGACTTTTTTCTAACCATTATAAACAATGCAGGGTGCAATTCAAAATTGATTTGGGATCAATTAAACAAATTGCTGCTGGGGCAGGAACATAAAGACAGAAAACCTGTCGATCTTGTGTTGGATGGGAAAAGTATTTCTGATCCAACTGTGGTTGCTACAGCTTTTAACAACTATTTTGTAGACTCTGTTGCATCTATTGCACAGGGTTTCTCACACGTAGATATTAGTAAGTGCACTATCTTGTCGTCAGAGCACAGCCTTGTGTTTTCCAGCGCTTCTGAAAGAAATATAGAATCCTTAATCAGTTCACTTAATACTTCTAAAGCGAAAGATGTCTTTGGTATGGATAATACAATGTTGAAAGAATTAGGTTCGTCCTTGCTTATCCCCATTACAAAAATTATTAATCAATCGATTTCTGTGGGGGAATTCCCAAATGCTTGGAAATTATCTATTGTTTCCCCTTTATTTAAATCAGGAGACAGAAATGTTTTATTTCCAATTATAGACCTATTAGCATTTTGCCAGTAATATCTAAGGTTTTAGAAAAATGGGTGTCTCAACAGATTAGGGATCACTTGAACAACTCAGTCTTTTCCCTTCATCCATTACAATTTGGATTTAGGACAAATCACTCCACTGAGACGGCAAACAGTTTTTTTATCGAAAATATTAAATCATTGCTTGATAGGAACAAGGTTGTTGGAGCTATTTTTTTAGATCTTAGGAAAGCCTTTGACACTGTTAATCACAATATTTTACTGTCTAAACTATCTCATGCTCTAAAGTGGGTAGCATCGTATCTTTTTCAACGATCACAAACTGTACGTATTGGCAGCTATCATTCTGAACCTCTTCAGTTGTCCACTGGAGTGCCTCAAGGGTCTATATTGGGCCCCCTTTTGTTTTGCATGTATATTAATGACTTGCCGCGTGCGTGCCCAGAAGTGAGAGTTCAAATGTATGCAGACGACACTGTTTTATATATACATGGAACATCAAAAGCAGCAGTGGCAGCCAAACTTACGAATGCTATGTTAAAATTAGTGAATGGTTAAACCACTATTATCATTGATTCCAAACTTAAGTTTAATTCTCAGATTTCAAATACTGTTAAGAAAATAAAATTTAATTTATCTAATTTTCGATATATCAGGAATTCAATGTCTACCCAAGCTGCCAAAATGTTTATGCACTCTATGATATTTTCGCATATGAATTATTGTCTAACTACTTGGTCTCAGGCCAACCACTCCGCCTTGCTCCCAATACAGACTATATATAAACAAACGCTAAAAAATTTTGATAAGAAACCATGTCATTTTCATCATTGTAAGATTTTATCAAAATATAATTTGTTGAGTTGGGAAAACTTTAAGTTTTCAAATGGCTGTTTAGCTTATAAAATTCTTAATGGCCTGGCCCCACCACCTCTTAGTGAGTTTCTGAGTTTAAGTCTCACTAGTCGTCTCACTAGAGGTACATTTAGAAGGGACTGTGTTATTCATTTTAGGAAAACTGCTTTTAGTCAGTCTGCCTTCTCTATTAAAGCCTCAAAAGAATGGAATGACATCCCAACGTCAGTTAGAGAATTAAATAGTTATGATGGATTTCGTTCTTCTTTTAAAACTTGGCTTTTTAGCATGCAAATATGTCAACATTAATTGATTTTTTTTTTTTTTTTTTTTTTTTTGGAAATTGTAGGGTTTGTTGTTATATTGTGTTATGTTTTGATTAAATTGTTGTATTTGCATTGTATTTTTAGGTTGCCTATTGTATATCTGGCCTAGGACTGCAGATGAAAACTAGCCTTTTGGCTAATTCTGGCATATTTTGACTTGTCATGTTAATATGCATTGTCCTTGTAATAATAAACAAAAAAAAAAAAAAAAAAGCCGTAGCCGCGCGGCGATTTCACCGCCGCATACTGTGTGAAACGCCCATAAGGAATCATCCGGCGCGGGATTAAATTTTAAAGTATAAAGACGGTAGCGGTTGGAACTCTGGTGTACCTATACTTTGGACGGAGCGGGCGGTCTGACTGACAATAGCCCACTCCCGCCATCTTTTGACAGCGTATCCGTACTTCATTCTGACCACCTGTACACCAGCTCTGAGGAGCTTAAGACAACGCCTCTATGCGGTGGGTAGCGGACCTTGCAGAAAGGGGCACCTGTTTGACAGAGGCAATGATTCCATCCATGGACTTGTCAACAGCCAATTTCTCCAATACTGCAACCATGACTTCTTTAAAAAGCTCTGCGTCGGTGAAAGGCCTATTGTTTCGTGCGAACAACCAAGAAGCTTTTAGAGACGCACTTGTCGCTTTTTGTTGCGAGGATCCTGCTGCCCTGAGCATAGCCTTGTGCCAGCGCTTCAATTTTGCGCTTTCATGCCTCTGTTTAAAGTGGATAGGCAACCTTGAAGCTGCCATGCTTTCGTCTCATGGTGCCGTTTTATGTTATATTCTTTGCAAACAGCGACAACTTCTTTGCAAATCAGACACACCAGCTTTGCATTTTTGAAATCCGGTAAAATGAACGCAAAACTCTCTTTCCATTCCTCTCTAAAGACTCTATTTTCGTCGTCAACTTTCTTCTTAAGACCTTTAGACAAAGACATTTTATCCCAGCTACCTCTTAGCTAACTTCACTCTGCACGCTAAGTACTTGTAGGCCTACGTAACAACACAAATTGAACATTGTATCATGTGATGAGGTGGGTGACATGGAATTAAAGGCCCCGTGTTGAAAATAAGCCAATCACTGCCAAAATATTGTAAGCTACAAATGTATTATTCACAACATTGAAATGGGAGGTGAGACAGAGTTCATTAAGAGTATTTAATTTGCATGGCCTACTCCGTGTAGCTGGCCCGCCATCTACTGGCTAAAAAATATATTGGCCCTCTGCCAAAGTTACTTGCCGACCCCTGACTAGACAATATTGAAAGCATTGGAGGTTTACAGCAAAAAAGGTGATACCTGATTGAAAGTGTATATGTATGCGAATGCCCAATTAACTTTAACTGCTCTTAAATCAGTGATGACTTCCCAGATAGCAAGCCACCATCGCAACAATGTTAATGTCTACGTTGATATGGAGTTTAATCAATGTTACAATGTGATGTTGCTTCAATATCATGCTTGCACTCTCAGAAAATGAAACACAACAACTATAACAGCCTGAAATCAACTGGATTTAAGTCTATAAATCTAAGATCTCAGCAGAAGTTCTTTCTGAGAATTAGCAGAGGTTTATATGTTGATATTTTATTGAAAACATTTGGTTCATTTAATTGGGCAGGTTGACTCTTTACTTTTTATGTGAATGTGTGGTCTTTGTAGCAGTGTTTAACAAAACACATAATTTGTTGCAAATAAAGCCAGAAAGAGAAGATGACTAGGTGATATATGTTTCAGCATCATACAGTAGAATAATTCACTAAAGAGACTACATGTTATTAACCGATTATGTTCACCATCAATACTTTCTTGCCACAGATCAGACATTCTGAATTTTGATTTTTAAATATATTGTAGATTTTTTTAGACACAACACAGACATCAATAATTAGCATATGAATCTCAACAATGGTGATATGATTCATGCCGCAATGCATGCTGGGAGCAATGCATGCATGAGCTTTATAGAGGGTATGCGGGTGACGTCACTGTCGCCTGCTCTGGAGTGGCAAAAAGACTGAGCGGCAGCATTTGTTTTCAGCGTGAATGCCGCGAAAAACACACACATCTAAAACAGGAAAGAGCTTTGCGATTGACTGTAGCCTACAACTAGATTTGACAAGAAATCTGAGGTATATTTTTACAGACTGCTAAAAGAAAAGATAATCAAATGGATCGCAGCGATTCTCAGAAACAACTGAACTCCAGGCAGTAAAAGGTGGATCTGTCTGCAGTTATCATTTTATGTCAATATGTTGAATTTAGGGGTAAAATCATACCCTATATATTGGATTGGTATATATTGTATTGACAACTCATCAATTAAATATTATTGTATATTCTGCATAATGGGACGTTTCTTTAAATAAACACTGACAAAAAACTATACAAGTTTGCTGGACGATATGATGATTTATATAACATATATAACATATATACATAACATAACATATATAAAGATTTCACAGGCAAATTTGCTTTATGTAATCCCCGGCATCGAAATCAGGCACACACAGCAAAAAGTGTTAAATTAACACTCCTCAGCAGAGGTGTATAGTCCAACATAAACATAACTGTCATGGGCTGCGTTTCCCAAAAGCATTGTAAGCCTAACTTGATCGTAGAACAATTGCAACTAATGGTCTGTAGTACTGAAACAAAACATTCCATAAAACATTACCATAAACTTCTATTAAATCTAAATAAGAAAGTGTGTAGGTGTATGACAGAAATAAAGTCAAACTGGTAATAATAAGTGCAATAATGTGTTTTGGCTTGAAGTTAGTAGTTCTTGTGTTTCTCTCTTTCCGTTCTTGTTGTTTCTCTTTCCTTCAATGATTCTGCTGATTAACATATAAGGTATCTTCAATAATGCTCAATTATCACTTAATTAATCAATTAATTATCTCATTAACTTCAACACTGCTTCAGTGTTAATTGTAACACCCTGTTGTTGGACACATATCTACATTGAGGAGCAGAGGTGTATAGTCCAGGGGTCAGAAAGTAAAAGTCCTGCCATATGTTTATTCCACCCATGACCTCAGACAGCTGATTTCACTAATTAGTTCTACCTACTGGCTGAACAACTGCTAATTAGGTGGGGTAATTAGGCTAATTCAGGTGATTGGAACAAAATACTGAGGAGGACTTTTACTTTCTGAACCTGGACTTTACACATCTGTTAAAGGGTCATGAAATCCCATTTCAGCAGCAGTCATCTGTTGAAAAATGCAGTTTTGAAAATTGCTACAGAATTGGGCATGGTAAGCTGCGGTTGCCAAGTCTGCTTATAAGATGCGACTTTGGGCTTTTATTTTTGGCATTGATTGACACTGTCTGATCACAGCTAATAGCAAATCAATGCAAAAATTATAAGTCCTGTAGCATAATTCGTAAATGCTTATTGTTATGTATTGATGATGATAAAATCTCATATAGCCTCTACATTCACTGATCTCATTCAGAGTTTAATCCTGTATCAAAAGGGTTATTACCACCAGCTACAGCAAGAGTTCCAATCGCGCGCGCGCGCGTGTGTGTGTGTGTTTAGACACACACAGACATCAACAATCAGCACATTAATCTCAACAATGGTAACAATAAAAAAATGTTATGTTGCAATGCATGCTGGGTTCCAGGATAGTATAAAACTGCCAGCATGCACTGAAGCATTAATAAATTATGCAGCTGAATTTTTTTAAAATATTTTTTTATTGTCTCCATTGTTGAGATTCATGTGCTGAAAACTAAGACGAAAAATCACCTGACATCTTTATTTCTGGGGTTTCTTTTCAACAAATGGTGCATTTTGGTAAAACTCCCAAAACATTTTTAATAAAACATCAACATCTAAACATCTATTAATTATCAAAAAGAACTTCTTCTGAGATCTTGATAGATTTATTTTCTTTTAGCTTCAGTTGATTTCAGGCTGTTATAGTTGTTGTGTTTTTTTTTGTTTTTTTTTTCTGAGAGTGCCAGAATGATGTTGAACTAACATCACATTGTAACATTGATTCAATTCCATTTGAAATTTCAAAAAATTTTCAACATTAATTGTGAGTTCAAACGTGATGATTCAATTAACGTTGACATATTAAGATTGATTTAACATTGTTTCGATGGTGGCTTGCTATCTGGGAATAGACAAATTACACAACTGATCAAGGGCGGAATACTTTCTCAAGGCTGCCTCCAGTGGCAGTTCTACAATGAATTACACCCTGGGCGAGACCTACCCAGGAAATCCAGAGTTCTCGCGAGAGCACAAATTGAATTTGCTCAGTGAGTTACTCTGGCATGATGTAATTAAATATGCCCATTAAATATTCCCCTCTATCTGAGCTGCACCAATCACATCAGGTTATCTGATATAGCCTAGGTGGACCAGAGGCGAGATGATGACAGCGCTGCGATGTTGAAGTTAGTAAACATTGCAAGATACTGTGGATGAACACCAGTTGTTTGAAATGGCTTTGGCCGCTACAATGAACGAGTTAGACTTGGCTTTTTATCTAAAAGAGGAACAGAAGAATCGTTCCTTTGTAAGAAGGACGTTTTTTCTGTTTTGCCGACCGGATACGGCAATAGTCTAATCTACCAGTCAGCTCCGCTGGTAGCTATAAGTGTAATGGGATATATTGTTGTGATTGGTCAAAGTGTTATCCATTTGCGTGCAGTGATATTTTCAAATGCATGGTGCCGCCCCTCGAGATGGGCGATTTGCATTACTCGATGCCAGACCCTTAATCTTTCAGATTTGGGCAGCAGCGGTTTCTTCATTAGGGCGATCGGGCGACGCACCACCAAAGTGTGAAAGGGACTTTTTCAATCACAATCTCATTCAACCACAGAGTTACACTAGCAGTCACTCACTGTTGTTCTGCCTCTGGATATAGTCCAATCAGCGCCAAGTCACGTTCTGTGGAGTACCGCCTCTTTTTGGGCGATTTCACTATGGCCGAAAATCGCCCAGAGTGTTCCCATAGACTTACATTCAAAGATTTTTTTTTTCCGAACTGCAGGCACTGCAATGCATTCTCTATGGGTTCCGGGAGGGCTCGCACTAACGTGCTTTCGTCATCATACGTAAACTTCACTTGTGCAGCGATTGGTGGAAACAAATATACTTCTAATAATATTTAGCCATAAGCTGAAGTGACATCCAATAATTTCCTCAGTGCATAACTTACATTTCACGGACATATTCTCCATCTGTAAATGTTAGAAAGTCAATATTTTCAGTTTGCTGTCAGGAGTGGGCGAGCTTTCTGCAAGCTAAACTTCCGTGAACGAGCGCCGCCGCGTGCATGCGCGCCGAACAGACGGAGCGCAATAGAATAGGAGCGCAATTATTCTGACTAAAATATACATTAGCACTAAATTATAAATATATTTAGCTAAAATATTTGTTGTTGAATATTTGTTGTTGTTGGTGAACATAAATGTGCTAGAGAATTTCAAACCTACAAGTATATTTTTATGTTATTAGCTTTGTTTTAATAAATTTTTTTTTTTTTTTTAAGTTTAGTAAATTTAACTACTTCTTTAAAAAGCATTATTTTGTTTTTAGATTGTAATGTTGCAATGTTAGAATGTAATGTGATTTGATCCCTTTTTTGGATAGACTGCAGATAGACAGCAAGGTTACACTATGTTTGTTTTTATAACCTTCAATATGAACATTGTTTGTAGGACAACTTTATTTTTTTTATTTTTTTTTATTAAATACTGTTTTTTTTTTTTTTTCAAATAGAAAAATAAGAATTAAATACTCAGATTATACCATACATCGCCATTTAGCCCAAAAATTCAGATTTATTTGGCAATTGGCTATTTCCCAACCCTACCGGCTGAAGTTTATGCTAATGATAGCTACATTATTATCACTGTTAAATTGTTATTTAACAATTAGCCTACATTCAGTCCTGGATTAATAATTCAATTTGTTGCGCCCCTTCAAATTTTTTTAGCACCGGCCGCCACTGGATTTGGGTCTGGATTTCCAGGTTAGACGAGACCCCCTTCGAGCGATTTTTTTTTTTTTTAACCCAAACATAATAAGAGGGTTACATGAACATGCCCTTACACGCTAAATATATGTCATTACATACATGCTATATTAATCTAACTTTCAGGGAGGAACCATTAGCTCCAAGGTTACTGCCTCGAATTCTATGCATGGCACACTTTTAGTTATGACTTGTTAAACTATACTTTGTCACGAAATAGAGTTGTAGCAAATAAATAGCAAATGTTCGTCTTTGAAACTACCTAACAGTTACAGATTTGAAAATTCCATTGGCTAATTACAGGATCTAACGTTAACCCATAACGTGATGGAAATAAATAATATCTGAACTTGTAACAGTTTTGTTGCAAAGCACAATATTATGGTGAAATTAAATCTCGTGTTTGTTGGTTCTCTTCCTATTTGAGGGATAGGACTTTTTCAGTCAGTTTAGGGGATTATTTTTCTTCCGTTGCACCTCTTGTGTGTGGGGTTCCAGAGGGCTCTATACTGGGACCAATTCTATTTTCTCTTTGCTCCCTCTAGGTTCGATTTTTGAGAAATTTGGGATTCAGTAACATCTGTATACGGATGATTCTCAAATTTATTTACCACTGAAACATGGGCATAAATGTGCCATTCAGTCTCTTCATGCATGTTTGGCCGAAGTTAAGTGTTGGCTTGCGAATAACTTTCTCCAATTAAATGAGGATAAGACCGAGATGATTTTATTTGGAAATAAGGGGTGTGTGGATGATGACTGCCTGGGGTTGTTTCCTGGGAAAAAACTGTCTAGCGTGAGGAACCTTGGTGTCATTTTTGACTCAGAGCTTAAATTAAGAATATTTCTTCCATCTTAGATCAATATCTAAATTGAAATCTATCCTTTCTTTTGACAATATGGAGAAGGTTGTTCATGCCTTTGTGTCATCCCGTTTGGATTATTGTAATGTGTTGTGTCTGGGTGTGAGTCAGGCTTCTCTCTCCTGTTTGCAGCTCGTTCAGAACTCAGCTGCCAGTCTTTTAACTGGTACTGAGAAGAGAGAGCACATTACTCCGGTGTTAATTAAACTACATTGGTTACCCATACGATACATAATTCAATACAAAGCGCTGTTGTATGTTTTTAAGTGTCTGCATGGCCTAGCACCTGAGTATGTTACTGATTTAATCAGCCACTGTCAATCCAGTAGAT
Source organism: Leuciscus leuciscus (assembly GCF_965113295.1). Classification (NCBI taxonomy): domain Eukaryota; kingdom Metazoa; phylum Chordata; class Actinopteri; order Cypriniformes; family Leuciscidae; genus Leuciscus; species Leuciscus leuciscus. The sequence goes on along the minus strand of NC_138725.1, from coordinate 32,737,561 downwards.
CTCTGCGCTCAAATTATCAATTGCTTCTCATGGTTCCGCGATCCCGTTTAAAATGTAAAGGTGATCGGGGATTCTCTGTTGCAGCTCCTAGGCTCTGGAATGACCTTCCTCTGTCTGTAAAAACTTGTCCTTCATTGGGTGTTTTTCAGAGTGCGCTTAAAACTTATTTGTTTTCTTTAGGATTTGCTAATGCTTTGTAAGTTGTGTATGTCATATGTTTGCATTGTTTTTATGTCTTTGTTTTTATTTTCTCTTTTATACCTTCTGTACAGCACTTTAGTTCCACTTGTGGTGTTGAAAGTGCTTTATAAATAAAGTTGAGTTGAGTTGAGTTGAGTTTAAGTTAAAACCGAATTAATGCAGTATAAGCATAGCGAGCATCATAGCAAAAAGGCTAACATAAGAGTTATACCCACCAATTAACATTAGCCCTTCATTCATGACATGTATACCATAATCATACAGAGAGAATATAGTTGCATGCTGTTTATCCTCTTCTTCTTTTTTTTTTTTTAAATTGGGCACCTTTGACCTTTTCCTGTCCATCTCTGTGTTTATTTGGCACTCGACAATCAACATATTTCCCATCCCCCCAACAATGTCACTCACGACCAGAAGTCAAGACTAAACCAATTCACCTTGGTGACCACATAATCGTTTTGCATTACCTATTTTTATTAGCAATTTCACACAATTCAGAAAAACAAAAACTATAGGCCTGTATTTGTAATATTATGAAAGAAATGTGCGTTATTTGGAAGAAAGTCGAGGTGTGACTGATAGCCCACTAATTCCATTAGATCCCCCGTTGACCCCCCCACTTGTCCGTTCCATTGGGGAGAGACCCAGAGGTGAACTGTCCACCGCGCCCCCCTCCCCTTTCTCACACAGCTTCTGTGCACGGCACCTTCTCGGCAAGCCGGGGTGCATGCAGCTGCGGGTGGGGGCCAATTTGCCAATTCCCCACTTGGTGAAATGACAGATAATAGAAAACCGCTTCACGGCGCAGAGCATTTTTATTTATTTTTTTAAATGCTTGTGCCGCCCCCGATGTATCATGAAAAAATGCCCAGTTCTCCTGTGCCAAAAACTGCTATTGGCTGCCTCTGAAGAACTTTTGTCATATATCTCATGAACTTTTGAGCTGTAAAATTAAACCCTACCTTTTATTTTAGGTGGAAAAAAACTGCAGTTTCATGGTGTTTCAACAAGACAAAGAAAGCCAAAATTTTCCTGGAGGATTCTATTCAAAAATTGCTAAAAATTTCATCAGTACACAGTCAGAAATGTTGTGTCTTTGCACAACATTGCACATAAGATACAGATGTACACCAATATTTCAAGTTTTTGATATGAAGCATTTCTTGACAACAGCCACAACTGTGGTCACAGAAGAGACAGACATGACTACAGAAGCGACTACGGTCACAGAAGAGACAGACACGACTACAGAAGCGACTACGGTCACAGAAGAGACAGACACGACTACAGAAGCGACTGACACGACTACAGAAGCGACTACGGTCACAGAAGAGACAGGCACGACTACAGAAGCGACTACGGTCACAGAAGAGACAGTCACGACTACAGAAGCGACTACGGTCACAGAAGAGACAGGCACGACTACAGAAGCGACTACGGTCACAGAAAAAACAGACATGACTACAGAAGCGACTGACACGACTACAGAAGCGACTACGGTCACAAAAGAGCCACGCACGACTACAGAAGCGACTACGGTCACAGAAGAGACAGACACGACTACAGAAGCGACTGCGGTCACAGAAGAGAGAGACACGACTACAGAAGCGACTACGGTCACAGAAGAGACAGATACGACTACAGAAGCGACTGACACGACTACAGAAGCGACTACGGTCACAGAAGAGACAGGCACGACTACAGAAGCGACTACGGTCACAGAAGAGACAGACACGACTACAGAAGCGACTACGGTCACAGAAGAGACAGGCAGGACTACAGAAGAGACAGACACGACTACAGAAGGGATTACGGTCACAGAAGAGACATACACAACTACAGAAGCGACTAAGGTCACAGAAGAGACAGGCACGACTACAGAAGCGACTACGGTCACAGAAGAGATAGACACAAATACAGAAGGGACTATGGTCACAGAAGAGACCGACTCGACTACAGACACGACTACAGAAGCGACTACGGTCACAGAAGAGACAGACACGACTACAGAAGCAACTACGGTCACAGAAGAGACAGACACGACTACAGAAGCGACTGCGGTCACAGAAGAGAGAGACACGACTACAGAAGCGACTACGGTCACAGAAGAGACAGATACGACTACAGAAGCGACTGACACGACTACAGAAGCGACTACGGTCACAGAAGAGACAGGCACGACTACAGAAGCGACTACGGTCACAGAAGAGACAGACACGACTACAGAAGCGACTACGGTCACAGAAGAGACAGGCAGGACTACAGAAGAGACAGACACGACTACAGAAGGGATTACGGTCACAGAAGAGACATACACAACTACAGAAGCGACTAAGGTCACAGAAGAGACAGGCACGACTACAGAAGCGACTACGGTCACAGAAGAGATAGACACAAATACAGAAGGGACTATGGTCACAGAAGAGACCGACTCGACTACAGACACGACTACAGAAGCGACTACGGTCACAGAAGAGACAGACACGACTACAGAAGCAACTGACACGACTACAGAAGCGACTACGGTCACAGAAGAGACAGACACGACTACAGAAGCGACTACGGTCACAGAAGCGACTACGGTCACAAAAGAGACAGACACGACTACAGAAGCGACTACGCACACTACGGTCACAGATGAGATAGACACGACTACAGAAGCGACTACGGTCACAGAAGAGACAGAAGCGACTACAGAAGCGACTACGGTCACAGAAGAGACAGACACAACTACAGAAGCGACTACGGTCACAGAAGAGACAGAAGCGACTACGGTCACAGAAGAGACAGACACAACTACAGAAGCGACTACGGTCACAGAAGAGACAGAAGCGACTACGGTCACAGAAGAGACAGACACGACTACAGACACGACTACGGTCACAGAAGAGACAGACACGACTACAGAAGCGACTGCGGTCACAGAAGAGAGAGACACGACTACAGAAGTGACTACGGTCACAGAAGAGACAGGCACGACTACAGAAGCGACTACGGTCACAGAAGTGGCAGGCACGACTACAGAAGCGACAACGGTCACAGAAGAGACAGACACGACTACAGAAGCGACTACGGTCACAGAAGAGACAGACACGACTAAAGAAGCGACTACGGTCACAGAAGTGACAGACACGACTACAGAAACGACTACGGTCACAGAAGAGACAGACACGACTACAGAAGCGACTGCGGTCACAGAAGAGAGAGACACGACTACAGAAGCGACTAAGGTCACAGAAGAGACAGGCACGACTACAGAAGCGACTACGGTCACAGAAGTGACAGGCACGACTACAGAAGTGACAACGGTCAGAGAAGAGACAGACATGACTACAGAAGCGACTACGGTCACAGAAGCGACTGACACGACTACAGAAGTGACTACGGTCACAGAAGCGACTGACACGACTACAGAAGCGACTACGGTCACAGAAGCGACTGACACGACTACAGAAGCGACTACGGTCACAGAAGAGACAGACACGACTACAGAAATGACTGACACGACTACAGAAGTGACTACGGTCACAGAAGAGACAGACACGACTACAGAAGCGACTACGGTCACAGAAGTGACAGACATGACTACAGAAGCGACAACGGTCACAGAAGAGACAGACACGACTACAGAAGCGACTACGGTCACAGAGGAGACAGACACGACTAAAGAAGCGAATACGGTCACAGAAGAGACAGGCACGACTACAGAAGCGACTACAGTCACGGAAGAGACAGACACGACTACAGAAGTGACTGACACGACTACAGAAGCGACTACGGTCACAGAAGAGACAGACACGACTACAGAAGCGACTGACACGACTACAGAAGCGACTGACACGACTACAGAAGCGACTACGGTCACAGAAGCGACTGACACGACTACAGAAGCGACTACGGTCACAGAAGAGACAGACACGACTACAGAAGCGACTACGGTCACAGAAGAGACAGGCACGACTACAGAAGCGACTACGGTCACAGAAGAGACAGACACGACTACAGAAGTGACTACGGTCACAGAAGAGACAGACACGACTACAGAAGTGACTGACACGACTACAGAAGCGACTACGGTCAAAGAAGAGACAGACACGACTACAGAAGCGACTACGGTCACAGAAGAGACAGACACGACTACAGAATCGACAACTGTCAGAGAAGTGACAGACATGACTACAGAAGCGACTACGGTCAAAGAAGAGACAGACACGACTACAGAAGTGACTTTGGACACAGAAGAGACAGACACGACTACAGAAGGGACTACGGTCACAGAAGAGACAGACACGACTACAGAAGCGACTACGGTCACAAAAGAGACAGACACGACTACAGAAGCGACTACGCACACTACGGTCACAAATGAGACAGACACGACTACAGAAGCGACTACGGTCACAGAAGAGACAGACACGACTACAGAAGAGACTACGGTCACAGAAGAGACAGACACGACTACAGAAGTGACTACGGTCACTGAAGACACAGACACGACTACAGACACGACTACAGAAGCGACTACGGTCACAGAAGAGACAGACACAACTACAGAAACGACTATGGTCACAGAAGAGACAGACACGACTACAGACACGACTACAGAAGCGACTACGGTCACAGAAGAGACAGACACAACTACAGAAACGACTATGGTCACAGAAGAGACAGACACGACTACAGACACGACTACAGAAGCGACTACGGTCACAGAAGAGACAGACACGACTACAGAAGCGACTACGGTCACAGAAGAGAGAGACACGACTACAGAAGCGACTACGGTCACAGAAGAGACAGACACGACTACAGAAGCGACTGACACGACTACAGAAGCGACTACGGTCACAGAAGAGACAGGCACGACTACAGAAGCGACTACAGTCACAGAAGAGACAGACATGACTACAGAAGCGACTACGGTCACAGAAGAGACAGGCACGACTACAGAAGCAACTACGGTCACAGAAGAGACAGACACGACTACAGAAGCGACTACGGTCACAGAAGAGACAGACACGACTACAGAAGCGACTACGGTCACAGAAGAGACAGGCACGACTACAGAAGCGACTAAAGTCACAGAAGAGACAGACACGACTACAGAAGCGACTACAGAAGCGACTACAGTCACAGAAGAGACGGACACGACTACAGAAGCGACTACGGTCACAGAAGATACAGACACGACTACAGAAGCGACTACGGTCACAGAAGAGAAAGACACGACTACAGAAGCGACAACGGTCACAGAAGAGACAGGCACGACTACAGAAGCAACTACGGTCACAGAAGATCCAGGCACGACTACGGAAGCGACTACGGTCACAGAAAAGACAGACACGACTACAGAAGCAACTACGGTCACAGAAGAGACAGGCACGACTACCGAAACGACTACGGTCACAGAAGAGCCAGACACGACTACAGAAGCGACTACGGTCACAGAAGAGACAGGCACGACTACAGAAGCGACTAAAGTCACAGAAGAGACAGACACGACTATAGAAGCGACTACGGTCACAGAAGAGACGAACACGACTACAGAAGCGACTACGGTCACAGAAGAGACAGGCATGACTACAGAAGCGACTACGGTCACAGAAGAGACAGGCACAACTACAGAAGCAACTGACACGACTACAGAAGCGACTACGGTCACAGAAGAGAAATACACGACTACAGAAGCGACTACGGTCACAGAAGAGACAGGTACGACTACAGAAGCGACTACGGTCACAGAAGAGCCAGGCAAGACTACGGAAGCGACTACGGTCACAGAAAAGACAGACACGACTACAGAAGTGACTACGGTCACAGAAGAGACAGGCACGACTACAGAAACGACTACGATCACAAAAGAGACAGACACGACTACAGAAGCGACTACGGTCACAAAAGAGACAGGCACGACAACAGAAACGACTACGGTCAGAGAAGTGACAGACACGACTACAGAAGCGACTACGGTCACAGAAGAGAAAGACACGACTACAGAAGCGACAACGGTCACAGAAGAGACAGGCACGACTACAGAAGCAACTACGGTCACAGAAGATCCAGGCACGACTACGGAAGCGACTACGGTCACAGAAAAGACAGACACGACTACAGAAGCAACTACGGTCACAGAAGAGACAGGCACGACTACCGAAACGACTACGGTCACAGAAGAGCCAGACACGACTACAGAAGCGACTACGGTCACAGAAGAGACAGGCACGACTACAGAAGCGACTAAAGTCACAGAAGAGACAGACACGACTATAGAAGCGACTACGGTCACAGAAGAGACGAACACGACTACAGAAGCGACTACGGTCACAGAAGAGACAGGCATGACTACAGAAGCGACTACGGTCACAGAAGAGACAGGCACAACTACAGAAGCAACTGACACGACTACAGAAGCGACTACGGTCACAGAAGAGAAATACACGACTACAGAAGCGACTACGGTCACAGAAGAGACAGGTACGACTACAGAAGCGACTACGGTCACAGAAGAGCCAGGCAAGACTACGGAAGCGACTACGGTCACAGAAAAGACAGACACGACTACAGAAGTGACTACGGTCACAGAAGAGACAGGCACGACTACAGAAACGACTACGATCACAAAAGAGACAGACACGACTACAGAAGCGACTACGGTCACAAAAGAGACAGGCACGACAACAGAAACGACTACGGTCAGAGAAGTGACAGACACGACTACAGAAGCGACAACGGTCACAGAAGAGACAGACACGACTACAGAAGCGACTACGGTCACAGAAGAGACAGACACGACTACGGAAGCGACTACGGTCACAGAAGAGACAGACACGACTACAGAAGCGACTACGGTCACAGAAGAGACAGACACGACTACCGAAGTGACTGACACGACTACAGAAGCGACTACGGTCAAAGAAGAGACAGACACGACTACGGAAGCGACAACGGTCACAGAAGAGACAGGCACGACTACAGAAGTGACTACGGTCACAGAAGAGACAGACACGACTACAGAAGCGACTATGGTCACAGAAGAGACAGACACGACTACAGAAGCGACTACGGTCACAGAAGAGACAGACACGACTACAGAAGCGACTGACACGACTACAGAAGCGACTACGGTCACAGATGAGACAGGCACGACTACAGAAGCGAGTAAAGTCACAGAAGAGACAGACACGACTACAGAAGCGACTAAGGTCACAGAAGAGACAGGCACGACTACAGAAGCGACTACAGTCACAGAAGTGACAGACACGACTACAGAAGCGACAATGGTCACAGAAGAGACAGACATGACTACAGAAGCGACTACGGTCACAGAGGAGACAGACACGACTAAAGAAGCGACTACGGTCAGAGAAGAGACAGGCACGACTACAGAAGCGACTACAGTCACGGAAGAGACAGACACGACTACAGAAGCGACTGACACGACTACAGAAGCGACTGACACGACTACTGAAGCAACTATGGTCACAGAAGAGACAGGCACGACTACAGAAGCGACTACGGTCACAGAAGAGACAGACACGACTACAGAAGCGACTGACACGACTACAAAAGCGACTACGGTCACAGAAGAGACAGACACGACTATAGAAGCGATTACGGTCACATTAGAGACAGACACGACTACAGAAGCGACTGACACGACTACTGAAGCGACTACGGTCACAGAAGAGACAGACACGACTACAGAAGTGACTACGGTCACAGAAGAGACAGGCACGACTACAGAAACGACTACGGTCATAGAAGAGACAGACACGACTACAGAAGCGACTACGGTCACAGAAGAGACAGGCACGACAACAGAAACGACTACGGTCAGAGAAATGACAGACACGACTACAGAAGCGACTACTGTCACAGAAGTGACAGACGCGACTACAGAGGCGACTGACACGACTACAGAAGCGACTATGGTCACAGAAGAGACAGGCACGACAACAGAAGCGACTACGGTCACAGAAGAGACAGACACGACTACAGAAGCGACTACTGTCACAGAAGTGACAGACGCGACTACAGAGGCGACTGACACGACTACAGAAGCGACTATGGTCACAGAAGAGACAGACACGACTACAGAAGCGACAACGGTCACAGAAGAGACCGACACGACTACAGAAGCGACTACGGTCACAGAAGAGACAGGCGCGACTACAGAAGCAGAAGCGAGTAAAGTCACAGAAGAGACAGACACGACTACAGAAGCGACTGACACGACTACAGAAGCGACTACGGTCACAGAAGAGACAGGCACGACTACAGAAACGACTACGGTCATAGAAGAGACAGACACGACTACAGAAGCGACTACGGTCACAGAAGAGACAGGCACGACAACAGAAACGACTACGGTCAGAAAAGTGACAGACACGACTACAGAAGCGACAACGGTCAGAGAAGAGACAGACACGACTACAAAAGCGACTACGGTCACAGAAGAGACAGACACGACTACAGAAGCGACTACGGTCACAGAAGAGACAGGCACGACTACAAAAGCGACTACAGTCACAGAAGAGACAGACACGACTACAGAAGCGACTATGGTCACAGAAGAGACAGACACGACTACAGAAGCGACTACGGTCACAGAAGAGACAGACACGACTACAGAAGCGACTGACACGACTACAGAAGCGACTATGGTCACAGAAGAGATAGACACGGCTACAGAAGCGTTTACGGTCACAGAAGAGACAGACACGACTACAGAAGCGACTGACACGACTACAGAAGCGACTACGGCCATAGAAGAGACAGACACGACTACAGAAGCGACTACGGTCACAGATGAGACAGGCACGACTACAGAAGCGAGTAAAGTCACAGAAGAGACAGACACGACTACAGAAGCGACTACGGTCACAGAAGAGACAGACACGACTACAGAAGTGACTACGGTCACAGAAGAGACAGGCACGACTACAGAAGAGACTACGGTCACAGAAGATACAGACACGACTACAGAAGCGACTACGGTCACAGAAGAGACAAGCACGACTACAGAAGCGACTATGGTCACAGAAGAGACCGACACGACTACAGAAGCGACTATGGTCACAGAAGAGACAGACACGACTACAGAAGCGACAACGGTCACAGAAGAGACCGACACGACTACAGAAGCGACTACGGTCACAGAAGAGACAGGCGCGACTACAGAAGTGACTACGGTCACAGAAGAGACAGACACGACTATGGAAGCGACTACGGTCACAGAAAAGACAGACACGACTACAGAAGTGACTACGGTCACAGAAGAGGCAGGCACGACTACAGAAGGGACTACGGTCACAGAAGAGACAGACACGACTACAGAAGCGATTACGGTCACAGAAGAGACAGACACGACTACAGAAGCGACAACGGTCACAGAAGAGACAGGCACGACTACAGAAGCGACTACGGTCACAGAAGATACAGATACGACTACAGAAGCGACTACGGTCACAGAAGAGACAGGCACGACTACAGAAACGACTACGGTCACAGAAGAGACAGGCACGACTACAGAAGCGACAACGGTCAAAGAAGAGACAGACACGACTACAGAAGCGACTACGGTCACAGAAGAGACATACACAACTACAGAAGCGACTACGGTCACAGAAGAGACAGGCACGACTACAGAAGCGACTACGGTCACAGAAGAGACAGGCACGACTACGGAAGCGACTACGGTCACAGAAAAGACAGACACGACTACAGAAGTTACTACGGTCACAGAAGAGACAGGCACGACTACAGAAACGACTACGATCACAAAAGAGACAGACACGACTACAGAAGCGACTACGGTCACAAAAGAGACAGGCACGACAACAGAAACGACTACGGTCAGAGAAGTGACAGACACGACTACAGAAGTGACTACGGTCACAGAAGGGACAGGCACGACTACAGAAACGAATACGGTCACAGAAGAGACAGACACGACTACAGAAGCGACTACGGTCACAAAAGAGACAGGCACGACAACAGAAACGACTACGGTCAGAGAAGTGACAGACACGACTACAGAAGCGACAACGGTCACAGAAGAGACAGACACGACTACAGAAGCGACTACGGTCACAGAAGAGACAGACACGACTACGGAAGCGACTACGGTCACAGAAGAGACAGACACGACTACAGAAGCGACTACGGTCACAGAAGAGACAGACACGACTACCGAAGTGACTGACACGACTACAGAAGCGACTACGGTCAAAGAAGAGACAGACACGACTACGGAAGCGACAACGGTCACAGAAGAGACAGGCACGACTACAGAAGTGACTACGGTCACAGAAGAGACAGACACGACTACAGAAGCGACTATGGTCACAGAAGAGACAGACACGACTACAGAAGCGACTACGGTCACAGAAGAGACAGACACGACTACAGAAGCGACTGACACGACTACAGAAGCGACTACGGTCACAGATGAGACAGGCACGACTACAGAAGCGAGTAAAGTCACAGAAGAGACAGACACGACTACAGAAGCGACTACGGTCACAGAAGAGACAGACACGACTACAGAAGCGACTACGGTCACAGAAGAGACAGGCACGACTACAAAAGCGACTACAGTCACAGAAGAGACAGACACGACTACAGAAGCGACTATGGTCACAGAAGAGACAGACACGACTACAGAAGCGACTACGGTCACAGAAGAGACAGACACGACTACAGAAGCGACTGACACGACTACAGAAGCGACTATGGTCACAGAAGAGATAGACACGGCTACAGAAGCGTTTACGGTCACAGAAGAGACAGACACGACTACAGAAGCGACTGACACGACTACAGAAGCGACTACGGCCATAGAAGAGACAGACACGACTACAGAAGCGACTACGGTCACAGATGAGACAGGCACGACTACAGAAGCGAGTAAAGTCACAGAAGAGACAGACACGACTACAGAAGCGACTACGGTCACAGAAGAGACAGACACGACTACAGAAGTGACTACGGTCACAGAAGAGACAGGCACGACTACAGAAGAGACTACGGTCACAGAAGATACAGACACGACTACAGAAGCGACTACGGTCACAGAAGAGACAAGCACGACTACAGAAGCGACTATGGTCACAGAAGAGACCGACACGACTACAGAAGCGACTATGGTCACAGAAGAGACAGACACGACTACAGAAGCGACAACGGTCACAGAAGAGACCGACACGACTACAGAAGCGACTACGGTCACAGAAGAGACAGGCGCGACTACAGAAGTGACTACGGTCACAGAAGAGACAGACACGACTATGGAAGCGACTACGGTCACAGAAAAGACAGACACGACTACAGAAGTGACTACGGTCACAGAAGAGGCAGGCACGACTACAGAAGGGACTACGGTCACAGAAGAGACAGACACGACTACAGAAGCGATTACGGTCACAGAAGAGACAGACACGACTACAGAAGCGACAACGGTCACAGAAGAGACAGGCACGACTACAGAAGCGACTACGGTCACAGAAGATACAGATACGACTACAGAAGCGACTACGGTCACAGAAGAGACAGGCACGACTACAGAAACGACTACGGTCACAGAAGAGACAGGCACGACTACAGAAGCGACAACGGTCAAAGAAGAGACAGACACGACTACAGAAGCGACTACGGTCACAGAAGAGACATACACAACTACAGAAGCGACTACGGTCACAGAAGAGACAGGCACGACTACAGAAGCGACTACGGTCACAGAAGAGACAGGCACGACTACGGAAGCGACTACGGTCACAGAAAAGACAGACACGACTACAGAAGTGACTACGGTCACAGAAGAGACAGGCACGACTACAGAAACGACTACGATCACAAAAGAGACAGACACGACTACAGAAGCGACTACGGTCACAAAAGAGACAGGCACGACAACAGAAACGACTACGGTCAGAGAAGTGACAGACACGACTACAGAAGTGACTACGGTCACAGAAGGGACAGGCACGACTACAGAAACGACTACGGTCACAGAAGAGACAGACACGACTACAGAAGCGACTACGGTCACAAAAGAGACAGGCACGACAACAGAAACGACTACGGTCAGAGAAGTGACAGACACGACTACAGAAGCGACAACGGTCACAGAAGAGACAGACACGACTACAGAAGCGACTACGGTCACAGAAGAGACAGACACGACTACGGAAGCGACTACGGTCACAGAAGAGACAGACACGACTACAGAAGCGACTACGGTCACAGAAGAGACAGACACGACTACCGAAGTGACTGACACGACTACAGAAGCGACTACGGTCAAAGAAGAGACAGACACGACTACGGAAGCGACAACGGTCACAGAAGAGACAGGCACGACTACAGAAGTGACTACGGTCACAGAAGAGACAGACACGACTACAGAAGCGACTATGGTCACAGAAGAGACAGACACGACTACAGAAGCGACTACGGTCACAGAAGAGACAGACACGACTACAGAAGCGACTGACACGACTACAGAAGCGACTACGGTCACAGATGAGACAGGCACGACTACAGAAGCGAGTAAAGTCACAGAAGAGACAGACACGACTACAGAAGCGACTAAGGTCACAGAAGAGACAGGCACGACTACAGAAGCGACTACAGTCACAGAAGTGACAGACACGACTACAGAAGCGACAATGGTCACAGAAGAGACAGACATGACTACAGAAGCGACTACGGTCACAGAGGAGACAGACACGACTAAAGAAGCGACTACGGTCAGAGAAGAGACAGGCACGACTACAGAAGCGACTACAGTCACGGAAGAGACAGACACGACTACAGAAGCGACTGACACGACTACAGAAGCGACTGACACGACTACTGAAGCAACTATGGTCACAGAAGAGACAGGCACGACTACAGAAGCGACTACGGTCACAGAAGAGACAGACACGACTACAGAAGCGACTGACACGACTACAAAAGCGACTACGGTCACAGAAGAGACAGACACGACTATAGAAGCGATTACGGTCACATTAGAGACAGACACGACTACAGAAGCGACTGACACGACTACAGAAGCGACTACGGTCACAGAAGAGACAGACACGACTACAGAAGTGACTACGGTCACAGAAGAGACAGGCACGACTACAGAAACGACTACGGTCATAGAAGAGACAGACACGACTACAGAAGCGACTACGGTCACAGAAGAGACAGGCACGACAACAGAAACGACTACGGTCAGAGAAGTGACAGACACGACTACAGAAGCGACTACTGTCACAGAAGTGACAGACGCGACTACAGAGGCGACTGACACGACTACAGAAGCGACTATGGTCACAGAAGAGACAGGCACGACAACAGAAGCGACTACGGTCACAGAAGAGACAGACACGACTACAGAAGCGACTACTGTCACAGAAGTGACAGACGCGACTACAGAGGCGACTGACACGACTACAGAAGCGACTATGGTCACAGAAGAGACAGACACGACTACAGAAGCGACAACGGTCACAGAAGAGACCGACACGACTACAGAAGCGACTACGGTCACAGAAGAGACAGGCGCGACTACAGAAGCAGAAGCGAGTAAAGTCACAGAAGAGACAGACACGACTACAGAAGCGACTGACACGACTACAGAAGCGACTACGGTCACAGAAGAGACAGGCACGACTACAGAAACGACTACGGTCATAGAAGAGACAGACACGACTACAGAAGCGACTACGGTCACAGAAGAGACAGGCACGACAACAGAAACGACTACGGTCAGAAAAGTGACAGACACGACTACAGAAGCGACAACGGTCAGAGAAGAGACAGACACGACTACAAAAGCGACTACGGTCACAGAAGAGACAGACACGACTACAGAAGCGACTACGGTCACAGAAGAGACAGGCACAACTACAAAAGCGACTACAGTCACAGAAGAGACAGACACGACTACAGAAGCGACTATGGTCACAGAAGAGACAGACACGACTACAGAAGCGACTACGGTCACAGAAGAGACAGACACGACTACAGAAGCGACTGACACGACTACAGAAGCGACTACGGCCATAGAAGAGACAGACACGACTACAGAAGCGACTACGGTCACAGATGAGACAGGCACGACTACAGAAGCGAGTAAAGTCACAGAAGAGACAGACACGACTACAGAAGCGACTACGGTCACAGAAGAGACAGACACGACTACAGAAGTGACTACGGTCACAGAAGAGACAGGCACGACTACAGAAGAGACTACGGTCACAGAAGATACAGACACGACTACAGAAGCGACTACGGTCACAGAAGAGACAAGCACGACTACAGAAGCGACTACGGTCACAGAAGAGACCGACACGACTACAGAAGCGACTATGGTCACAGAAGAGACAGACACGACTACAGAAGCGACAACGGTCACAGAAGAGACCGACACGACTACAGAAGCGACTACGGTCACAGAAGAGACAGGCGCGACTACAGAAGTGACTACGGTCACAGAAGAGACAGACACGACTATGGAAGCGACTACGGTCACAGAAAAGACAGACACGACTACAGAAGTGACTACGGTCACAGAAGAGGCAGGCACGACTACAGAAGGGACTACGGTCACAGAAGAGACAGACACGACTACAGAAGCGATTACGGTCACAGAAGAGACAGACACGACTACAGAAGCGACAACGGTCACAGAAGAGACAGGCACAACTATAGAAGCGACAACGGTCAAAGAAGAGACAGACACGACTACAGAAGCGACTACGGTCACAGAAGAGACATACACAACTACAGAAGCGACTACGGTCACAGAAGAGACAGGCACGACTACAGAAGCGACTACGGTCACAGAAGAGACAGGCACGACTACGGAAGCGACTACGGTCACAGAAAAGACAGACACGACTACAGAAGTGACTACGGTCACAGAAGAGACAGACACAACTACAGAAACAACTACGGTCACAGAAGAGACAGACACAACTACAGAAGCGACTAACATGACTACAGAAGCGACTACGGTCACAGAAGAGACAGACACGACTACAGAAACAACTACGGTCACAGAAGAGACAGACACAACTACAGAAGCGACTGACACGACTACAGAAGCGACTACGGTCACAGAAGAGACAGACACGACTACAGAAGCGACAACGGTCATAGAAGAGACCGACACGACTACAGAAGCGACTACGATCACAGAAGCGACTACGGTCACAGAAGAGACAGACACGACTACAGAAGCGACTACGGTCACAGAAGAGACAGACACGACTACAGAAGCGACAATGGTCACAGAAGAGACAGACATGACTACAGAAGCGACTACGGTCACAGAGGAGACAGACACGACTAAACAAGCGACTACGGTCAGAGAAGAGACAGGCACGACTACAGAAGCGACTACAGTCACGGAAGAGACAGACACGACTACAGAAGCGACTGACACGACTACAGAAGCGACTGACACGACTACTGAAGCGACTACGGTCACAGAAGAGACAGGCACGACTACAGAAGCGACTAACACGACTACAGAAGCGACTACGGTCACAGAAGAGACAGACACGACTACAGAAACAACTACGGTCACAGAAGAGACAGACACAACTACAGAAGCGACTGACACGACTACAGAAGCGACTACGGTCACAGAAGAGACAGACACGACTACAGAAGCGACAACGGTCACAGAAGAGACCGACACGACTACAGAAGCGACTACGATCACAGAAGCGACTACGGTCACAGAAGAGACAGACACGACTACAGAAGCGACTACGGTCACAGAAGAGACAGACACGACTACAGAAGCGACTACGGTCACAAAAGAGACAGGCACGACTACAGAAGCGACTAAAGTCACAGAAGAGACAGACACGACTACAGAAGCGACTACAGTCACAGAAGAGACGGACACGACTACAGAAGCGACTACGGTCACAGAAGATACAGACACGACTACAGAAGCGACTACGGTCACAGAAGAGAAAGACACGACTACAGAAGCGACAACGGTCACAGAAGAGACAGGCACGACTACAGAAGCGACTACGGTCACAGAAGATCCAGGCACGACTACGGTCACAGAAAAGACAGACACGACTACAGAAGCAGCTACGGTCACAGAAGAGACAGGCACGACTACCGAAACGACTACGGTCACAGAAGAGCCAGACACGACTACAGAAGCGACTACGGTCACAGAAGAGACAGGCACGACTACAGAAGCGACTAAAGTCACAGAAGAGACAGACACAACTATAGAAGCGACTACGGTCACAGAAGAGACGGACACGACTACAGAAGCGACGACGGTCACAGAAGAGACAGGCACAACTACAGAAGCAACTGACACTACTACAGAAGCGACTACGGTCACAGAAGAGAAAGACACGACTACAGAAGCGACTACGGTCACAGAAGAGACAGGCACGACTACAGAAGCGACTACGGTCACAGAAGAGCCAGGCAAGACTACGGAAGCGACTACGGTCACAGAAAAGACAGACACGACTACAGAAGTGACAACGGTCACAGAAGAGACAGGCACGACTACAGAAACGACTACGATCACAAAAGAGACAGACACGACTACAGAAGCGACTACGGTCACAAAAGAGACAGGCACGACAACAGAAACGACTACGGTCAGAGAAGTGACAGACACGACTACAGAAGTGACTACGGTCACAGAAGGGACAGGCACGACTACAGAAACGACTACGGTCACAGAAGAGACAGACACGACTACAGAAGCGACTACGGTCACAAAAGAGACAGGCACGACAACAGAAACGACTACGGTCAGAGAAGTGACAGACACGACTACAGAAGCGACATTGGTCACAGAAGAGACAGACACGACTACAGAAGCGACTACGGTCACAGAAGAGACAGACACGACTACAGAAGCGACTACGGTCACAGAAGAGACAGGCACGACTACAGAAGCGACTACAGTCACAGAAGAGACAGACACGACTACAGAAGCGACTACGGTCACAGAAGAGACAGGCACGACTACGGAAGCGACTACGGTCACAGAAGAGACAGACACGACTACAGAAGCGACTACGGTCACAGAAGAGACAGACACGACTACCGAAGTGACTGACACGACTACAGAAGCGACTACGGTCAAAGAAGAGACAGACACGACTACGGAAGCGACAACGGTCACAGAAGAGACAGGCACGACTACAGAAGTGACTACGGTCACAGAAGAGACAGACACGACTACAGAAGCGATTACGGTCACAGAAGAGACAGACACGACTACAGAAGCGACAACGGTCACAGAAGAGACAGGCACAACTATAGAAGCGATTACGGTCACATTAGAGACAGACACGACTACAGAAGCGACTATGGTCACAGAAGAGACAGGCACGACTACAGAAGCGACTACGGTCACAGAAGATACAGATACGACTACAGAAGCGACTACGGTCACAGAAGAGACAGGCACGACTACAGAAACGACTACGGTCACAGAAGAGACAGGCACGACTACAGAAGCGACAACGGTCAAAGAAGAGACAGACACGACTACAGAAGCGACTACGGTCACAGAAGAGACATACACAACTACAGAAGCGACTACGGTCACAGAAAAGACAGGCACGACTACAGAAGCGACTACGGTCACAGAAGAGACAGGCACGACTACGGAAGCGACTACGGTCACAGAAAAGACAGACACGACTACAGAAGTGACTACGGTCACAGAAGAGACAGACACAACTACAGAAACAACTACGGTCACAGAAGAGACAGACACAACTACAGAAGCGACTAACATGACTACAGAAGCGACTACGGTCACAGAAGAGACAGACACGACTACAGAAACAACTACGGTCACAGAAGAGACAGACACAACTACAGAAGCGACTGACACGACTACAGAAGCGACTACGGTCACAGAAGAGACAGACACGACTACAGAAGCGACAACGGTCACAGAAGAGACCGACACGACTACAGAAGCGACTACGATCACAGAAGCGACTACGGTCACAGAAGAGACAGACACGACTACAGAAGCGACTACGGTCACAGAAGAGACAGACACGACTACAGAAGCGACAATGGTCACAGAAGAGACAGACATGACTACAGAAACGACAACGGTCACAGAGGAGACAGACACGACTAAACAAGCGACTACGGTCAGAGAAGAGACAGGCACGACTACAGAAGCGACTACAGTCACGGAAGAGACAGACACGACTACAGAAGCGACTGACACGACTACAGAAGCGACTGACACGACTACTGAAGCGACTACGGTCACAGAAGAGACAGGCACGACTACAGAAGCGACTAACACGACTACAGAAGCGACTACGGTCACAGAAGAGACAGACACGACTACAGAAACAACTACGGTCACAGAAGAGACAGACACAACTACAGAAGCGACTGACACGACTACAGAAGCGACTACGGTCACAGAAGAGACAGACACGACTACAGAAGCGACAACGGTCACAGAAGAGACCGACACGACTACAGAAGCGACTACGATCACAGAAGCGACTACGGTCACAGAAGAGACAGACACGACTACAGAAGCGACTACGGTCACAGAAGAGACAGACACGACTACAGAAGCGACTACGGTCACAGAAGAGACAGGCACGACTACAGAAGCGACTAAAGTCACAGAAGAGACAGACACGACTACAGAAGCGACTACAGTCACAGAAGAGACGGACACGACTACAGAAGCGACTACGGTCACAGAAGATACAGACACGACTACAGAAGCGACTACGGTCACAGAAGAGAAAGACACGACTACAGAAGCGACAACGGTCACAGAAGAGACAGGCACGACTACAGAAGCGACTACGGTCACAGAAGATCCAGGCACGACTACGGTCACAGAAAAGACAGACACGACTACAGAAGCAGCTACGGTCACAGAAGAGACAGGCACGACTACCGAAACGACTACGGTCACAGAAGAGCCAGACACGACTACAGAAGCGACTACGGTCACAGAAGAGACAGGCACGACTACAGAAGCGACTAAAGTCACAGAAGAGACAGACACGACTATAGAAGCGACTACGGTCACAGAAGAGACGGACACGACTACAGAAGCGACGACGGTCACAGAAGAGACAGGCACAACTACAGAAGCAACTGACACTACTACAGAAGCGACTACGGTCACAGAAGAGAAAGACACGACTACAGAAGCGACTACGGTCACAGAAGAGACAGGCACGACTACAGAAGCGACTACGGTCACAGAAGAGCCAGGCAAGACTACGGAAGCGACTACGGTCACAGAAAAGACAGACACGACTACAGAAGCGACTACGGTCACAGAAGAGCCAGGCAAGACTACGGAAGCGACTACGGTCACAGAAAAGACAGACACGACTACAGAAGTGACTACGGTCACAGAAGAGACAGGCACGACTACAGAAACGACTACGATCACAAAAGAGACAGACACGACTACAGAAGCGACTACGGTCACAAAAGAGACAGGCACGACAACAGAAACGACTACGGTCAGAGAAGTGACAGACACGACTACAGAAGTGACTACGGTCACAGAAGGGACAGGCACGACTACAGAAACGACTACGGTCACAGAAGAGACAGACATGACTACAGAAGCGACTACGGTCACAAAAGAGACAGGCACGACAACAGAAACGACTACGGTCAGAGAAGTGACAGACACGACTACAGAAGCGACTACGGTCACAGAAGAGACAGACACGACTACAGAAGCGACTACGGTCACAGAAGAGACAGGCACGACTACAGAAGCGACTACAGTCACAGAAGAGACAGACACGACTACAGAAGCGACTACGGTCACAGAAGAGACAGGCACGACTACGGAAGCGACTACGGTCACAGAAGAGACAGACACGACTACAGAAGCGACTACGGTCACAGAAGAGACAGACACGACTACCGAAGTGACTGACACGACTACAGAAGCGACTACGGTCAAAGAAGAGACAGACACGACTACGGAAGCGACAACGGTCACAGAAGAGACAGGCACGACTACAGAAGTGACTACGGTCACAGAAGAGACAGGCACGACTACAGAAGCGACTACGGTCACAGAAGAGACAGACACGACTACAGAAGCGACTATGGTCACAGAAGAGACAGACACGACTACAGAAGCGACTACGGTCACAGAAGAGACAGACACGACTACAGAAGCGACTACGGTCACAGAAGAGACAGACACGACTACAGAAGCGACTGACACGACTACAGAAGCGACTACGGTCACAGATGAGACAGGCACGACTACAGAAGCGAGTAAAGTCACAGAAGAGACAGACACGACTACAGAAGCGACTACGGTCACAGAAGAGACAGGCACGACTACAGAAGCGACTACGGTCACAGAAGTGACAGACACGACTACAGAAGCGACAATGGTCACAGAAGAGACAGACATGACTACAGAAGCGACTACGGTCACAGAGGAGACAGACACGACTAAACAAGCGACTACGGTCAGAGAAGAGACAGGCACGACTACAAAAGCGACTACAGTCACGGAAGAGACAGACACGACTACAGAAGCGACTGACACGACTACAGAATCGACTGACACGACTACTGAAGCGACTACGGTCACAGAAGAGACAGGCACGACTACAGAAGCGACTACGGTCACAGAAGAGACAGACACGACTACAGAAGCGACTGACACGACTACAAAAGCGACTACGGTCACAGAAGAGACAGACACGACTATAGAAGCGATTACGGTCACATTAGAGACAGACACGACTACAGAAGCGACTGACACGACTACAGAAGCGACTACGGTCACAGAAGAGACAGACACGACTACAGAAGTGACTACGGTCACAGAAGAGACAGGCACGACTACAGAAATGACTACGGTCATAGAAGAGACAGACACGACTACAGAAGCGACTACGGTCACAGAAGAGACAGGCACGACAACAGAAACGACTACGGTCAGAGAAGTGACAGACACGACTACAGAAGCGACAACGGTCAGAGAAGAGACAGACACGACTACAAAAGCGACTACGGTCACAGAAGAGACAGACACGACTACAGAAGCGACTACGGTCACAGAAGAGACAGGCACGACTACAGAAGCGACTACAGTCACAGAAGAGACAGGCACGACTACAGAAGCGACTACGGTCACAGAAGAGACAGACACGACTACAGAAGCGACTATGGTCACAGAAGAGACAGACACGACTACAGAAGCGACTACGGTCACAGAAGAGACAGACACGACTACAGAAGCGACTGACACGACAACAGAAGCGACTATGATCACAGAAGAGATAGACACGACTACAGAAGCGACTACGGTCACAGAAGAGACAGACACGACTACAGAAGCGACTGACACGACTACAGAAGCGACTACGGCCATAGAAGAGACAGACACGACTACAGAAGCGACTACGGTCACAGATGAGACAGGCACGACTACAGAAGCGAGTAAAGTCACAGAAGAGACAGACACGACTACAGAAGCGACTACGGTCACAGAAGAGACAGACACGACTACAGAAGTGACTACGGTCACAGAAGAGACAGGCACGACTACAGAAGCGACTACGGTCACAGAAGATACAGACACGACTACAGAAGCGACTACGGTCACAGAAGAGACAAGCACGACTACAGAAGCGACTACGGTCACAGAAGAGACAGACACGACTACAGAAGCGACTACGGTCACAGAAGAGACAGGCACGACTACAGAAGCGACTACGGTCACAGAAGAGACAGACACGACTACAGAAGCGACTACTGTTACAGAAGTGACAGACGCGACTACAGAGGCGACTGACACGACTACAGAAGCGACTATGGTCACAGAAGAGACAGACACAACTACAGAAGCGACAACGGTCACAGAAGAGACCGACACGACTACAGAAGCGACTACGGTCACAGAAGAGACAGGTGCGACTACAGAAGTGACAACGGTCACAGAAGAGACAGACACGACTATGGAAGCGACTACGGTCACAGAAAAGACAGACACGACTACAGAAGTGACTACGGTCACAGAAGAGACAGGCACGACTACAGAAGTGACTACGGTCACAGAAGAGACAGACACGACTACAGAAGCGATTTCGGTCACAGAAGAGACAGACACGACTATAGAAGCGATTACGGTCACATTAGAGACAGACACGACTACAGAAGCGACTATGGTCACAGAAGAGACAGGCACGACTACAGAAGCGACTACGGTCACAGAAGAGACAGACACGACTACAGAAGCGACTACAGTCACAGAAGAGACACACACGACTACAGAAGCGACTACGGTCACAGAAGATACAGACACGACTACAGAAGCGACTACGGTCACAGAAGAGACAGGCACGACTACAGAAACGACTACGGTCACAGAAGAGACAAGCACGACTACAGAAGCGACTACGGTCAAAGAAGAGACAGACACGACTACAGAAGCGACTACTGTCACAGAAGTGACAGACACGACTACAGAAGCGACTACGGTCACAGAAGAGACATACACAACTACAGAAGCGACTACGGTCACAGAAGAGACAGGCACGACTACACAAGCGACTACGGTCACAGAAGAGACATACACAACTACAGAAGCGACTACGGTCACAGAAGAGACAGGCACGACTACAGAAGCGACTACGGTCACAGAAGAGACAGGCACGACTACGGAAGCGACTACGGTCACAGAAAAGACAGACACGACTACAGAAGTGACTACGGTCACAGAAGAGACAGACACGACTACAGAAGCGACTAACACGACTACAGAAGCGACTACGGTCACAGAAGAGACAGACACGACTACAGAAACGACTACGGTCACAGAAGAGACAGACACGACTACAGAAGCGACTGACACGACTACAGAAGCGACTACGGTCACAGAAGAGACAGACACGACTACAGAAGCGACAACGGTCACAGAAGAGACCGACACGACTACAGAAGCGACTTCGATCACAGAAGCGACAACGGTCACAGAAGAGACAGACACGACTACAGAAGCGACTACGGTCACAGAAGAGACAGACACGACTACAGAAGCGACGACGGTCACAGAAGAGACAGGCACGACTACAGAAGCGACCACAGTCACAGAAGAGACAGACACGACTACAGAAGCGACTGACATGACTACAGAAGCACCTACGGTCACAGAAGAGACAGGCACGACTACAGAAGCGACTACGGTCACAGAAGAGACAAACACGACTACAGAAGCGACTGACATGACTACCGAAGTGACTACGGTCATAGAAGAGACAGACACGACTACAGAAGTGACTACGGTCACAGAAGAGACAGGCACGACTACAGAAGCGACTACGGTCACAGAAGAGACAGACACGACTACAGAAGCGACTATGGTCACAGAAGAGACAGACACGACTACAGAAGCGACTACGGCCATAGAAGAGACAGACATGACTACAGAAGCGACTACGGTCACAGATGAGACAGGCACGACTACAGAAGCGAGTAAAGTCACAGAAGAGACAGACACGACTACAGAAGCGACTACGGTCACAGAAGAGACAGACACGACTACAGAAGTGACTACGGTCAGAGAAGAGACAGGCACGACTACAGAAGCGACTACGGTCACAGAAGATACAGACACGACTACAGAAGCGACTACGGTCACAGAAGAGACAAGCACGACTACGGAAGCGACTACGGTCACAGAAGAGACAGACACGACTACAGAAGCGACTACGGTCACAGAAGAGACAGGCACGACTACAGAAGCGACTACGGTCACAGAAGAGACAGGCACGACTACGGAAGAGACTACGGTCACAGAAAAGACAGACACGACTACAGAAGTGACTACGGTCACAGAAGAGACAGGCATGACTACAGAAACGACTACGGTCACAGAAGAGACAGGCACGACTACAGAAATGACTACGGTCACAGAAGAGACAGACACGACTACAGAAGAGACAACGGTCACAGAAGAGACCGACACGACTACAGAAACGACTACGATCACAGAAGAGACAGACACGACTACAGAAGCGACTGACACGACTACAGAAGCGACTATGGTCACAGAAGAGACAGACACGACTACAGAAGCGACTACGGTCACAGAAGTGACAGACACGACTACAGAAGCGACTGACACGACTACAGAAGCGACTATGGTCACAGAAGAGACAGACACGACTACAGAAGCGACTACGGTCACAGAAGTGACAGACACGACTACAGAAGCGACTACGGTCACAGAAGAGACAGACACGACTACAGAAGCGACTACGGTCACAGAAGAGACAGACACGACTACAGAAGCGACTACGGTCACAGAAGAGACAGACACGACTACAGAAGCGACAACGGTCACAGAAGAGACAGGCACGACTACAGAAGCGACTACGGTCACAGAAGAGACAGACACGACTACAGAAGTGACTATGGTCACAGAAGAGACAGGCACGACAACAGAAGCGACTACAGTCACAGAAGAGACAGACACGACTACAGAAGCGACTGACACGACTACAGAAGCGACTACGGTCACAGAAGAGACAGACACGACTACAGAAGCGACTACGGTCACAGAAGAGACAGGCACGACTACAGAAGCGACTGACACGACTACAGAAGCGACTACGGTCACAGAAGAGACAGACACGACTACAGAAGCGACTACGGTCACAGAAGAGACAGGCACGACTACAGAAGCGACTACGGTCAGAGAAGTGACAGACACGACTACAGAAGCGACTGACACGACTACAGAAGCGACTATGGTCACAGAAGAGACAGACACGACTACAGAAGCGACTACGGTCACAGAAGTGACAGACACGACTACAGAAGCGACTACGGTCACAGAAGAGACAGACACGACTACAGAAGCGACTACGGTCACAGAAGTGACAGACACGACTACAGAAGCGACTACGGTCACAGAAGAGACAGGCACGACTACAGAAACGACTACGGTCACAGAAGAGACAGGCACGAATACAGAAGCGACTACGGTCAAAGAAGAGACAGACACGACTACAGAAGCGACTACTGTCACAGAAGTGACAGACACGACTACAGAAGCGACTACGGTCACAGAAGAGACATACACCACTACAGAAGCGACTACGGTCACAGAAGAGACAGGCACGACTACAGAAGCGACTACGGTCACAGAAGAGACAGACACGACTACAGAAGCGACTGACATGACTACAGAAGCACCTACGGTCACAGAAGAGACAGACACGACTACAGAAGCGACTACGGTCACAGATGAGACAGGCACGACTACAGAAGCGACTACGGTCACAGAAGAGACAGGCACGACTACAGAAGCGAGTAAAGTCACAGAAGAGACAGACACGACTACAGAAGCGACTACGGTCACAGAAGAGACAGACACGACTACAGAAGCGACTACGGTCACAGAAGAGACAGACACGACTACAGAAGCGACTACGGTCACAGAAGAGACAGGCACGACTACAGAAGCGACTACAGTCACAGAAGAGACAGACACGACTAAAGAAGCGACTGACATGACTACAGAAGCACCTACGGTCACAGAAGAGACAGACACGACTACAGAAGCGACTACGGTCACAGATGAGACAGGCACGACTACAGAAGCGACTACGGTCACAGAAGAGACAGGCACGACTACAGAAGCGAGTAAAGTCACAGAAGAGACAGACACGACTACAGAAGCGACTACGGTCACAGAAGTGACAGACACGACTACAGAAGCGACTACGGTCACAGAAGAGACAGACACGACTACAGAAGCGACTACGGTCACAGAAGAGACAGACACGACTACAGAAGCGACAACGGTCACAGAAGAGACAGGCACGACTACAGAAGCGACTACGGTCACAGAAGAGACAGACACGACTACAGAAGCGACTATGGTCACAGAAGAGACAGGCACGACAACAGAAGCGACTACGGTCACAGAAGTGACAGACACGACTACAGAAGCGACAACGGTCACAGAAGAGACAGACACGACTACAGAAGCGACTACGGTCACAGTAGAGACAGGCACGTCTACAGAAGCGACTACAGTCACAGAAGAGACAGACACGACTACAGAAGAGACTGACACGACTACAGAAGCGACTACGGTCACAGAAGAGACAGACACGACTACAGAAGCGACTACGGTCACAGAAGAGACAGGCACGACTACAGAAGCGACTGACACGACTACAGAAGCGACTACGGTCACAGAAGAGACAGACACGACTACAGAAGCGACTACGGTCACAGAAGAGACATGCACGACTACAGAAGCGACTACGGTCAGAGAAGAGAAAGACACGACTACAGAAGCGACTACGGTCACAGTAGAGACAGGCACGACTACAGAAGCGACTACAGTCACAGAAGAGACAGACACGACTACAGAAGCGACTGACACGACTACAGAAGCGACTACGGTCACAGAAGAGACAGACACGACTACAGAAGCGACTACGGTCACAGAAGAGACAGACATGACTACAGAAGCGACTACGGTCACAGAAGAGACAGGCACGACTACAGAAGCGACTACGGTCACAGATGAGACAGACACGACTACAGAAGCGACTGACACGACTACAGAAGCGACTACGGTCATAGAAGAGACAGACACGACTACAGAAGCGACTACGGTCACAGATGAGACAGGCACGACTACAGAAGCGAGTACGGTCACAGAAGAGACAGACACGACTACAGAAGCGACTGACACGACTACAGAAGCGACTACGGTCATAGAAGAGACAGACACGACTACAGAAGCGACTACGGTCACAGATGAGACAGGCACGACTACAGAAGCGAGTAAAGTCACAGAAGAGACAGACACGACTACAGAAGCGACTACGGTCACAGAAGAGACAGACACGACTACAGAAGCGACTACGGTCACAAAAGAGACAGGCACGACTACAGAAGCGACTACGGTCACAGAAGAGACAGGCACAACTACAGAAGCAACTGACACGACTACAGAAGCGACTACGGTCACAGAAGATACAGACACGACTACAGAAGCGACTACGGTCACAGAAGAGACAGACACGACTACAGAAGCGACTACGGTCACAGAAGAGACAGGCACGACTACAGAAGCGACTACGGTCACAGAAGAGACAGGCACGACTACAGAAGCGACTACGGTCACAGTAGAGACAGGCACGACTACAGAAGTGACTACAGTCACAGAAGAGACAGACACGACTACAGAAGCGACTACGGTCACAGAAGAGACAGACACGACTACAGAAGCGACAACGGTCACAGAAGAGACCGACACAACTACAGAATCGACTACGGTCACAGAAGAGACAGACACGACTACAGAGGCGACTGACACGACTACAGAAGCGACTATGGTCACAGAAGAGACAGACACGACTACAGAAGCGACAACGGTCACAGAAGAGACCGACACGACTACAGAAGCGGCTACGGTCACAGAAGAGACAGGCGCGACTACAGAAGTGACTACGGTCACAGAAGAGACAGGCACGACTACAGAAGTGACTATGGTCACAGAAAAGACAGACACGACTACAGAAGTGACTACGGTCACAGAAGAGACAGGCACGACTACAGAAACGACTACGGTCACAGAAGAGACAGACACGACTACAGAAGCGACTGACACGACTACAGAAGCGACTACGGTCACAGAAGAGACAGACACGACTACAGAAGTGACTACGGTCACAGAAGCGACTACGGTCACAGAAGAGACTACGGTCACAGAAGAGACAGACACGACTACAGAAGCGACAACGGTCACAGAAGAGACAGGCACGACTACAGAAGCGACTACGGTCACAGAAGAGACAGACACGACTACAGAAGCGACTACGGTCACAGAAGAGACAGGCACGACAACAGAAGCGACTACGGTCACAGAAGTGACAGACACGACTACAGAAGCGACAACGGTCACAGAAGTGACAGACACGACTACAGAAGCGACAACGGTCACAGAAGAGACAGACATGACTACGGTCACAGTAGAGACAGGCACGACTACAGAAGCGACTACGGTCACAGAAGAGACACACACGACTACAGAAGCGACTACGGTCACAGAAGAGACAGACACGACTACAGAAGCGACAACGGTCACAGAAGAGACCGACACGACTACAGAAGCGACTACGGTCACAGAAGAGACAGACACGACTACAGAAGCGACTACGGTCACAGAAGTGACAGACACGACTACAGAAGCGACTACGGTCACAGAAGAGACAGACACGACTACAGAAGCGACTACGGTCACCGAAGAGACAGGCACGACTACAGAAGCGACTACGGTCACAAAAGAGACAAGCACGACTACAGAATCGACTACGGTCACAAAAAAAACACTCAAGACTACAACTAAAGATATCAAACATGACACAAATGACACAGATATGTTTAGATATCTCTTTAATGCTATTAGAGATCTCTTGATTGCGCTTGGAATGACGATTGGAGCTGCCTTGAATTCGCTTGGAATGACGATTGGAGCTGCCTCGAATTCGCTTGTAAATGAGATTCCAAAAACCTTGTTTCCAATATTTCGTGAAATTTTTGTCAAGACTACAGCTGCGACTACGGTCACAAAAGAGACAGATGTGACGACAGATGTGACTACAGAAGTGACTACGGTCACAGAAGAGACAGACACGACTACAGAAGTGACTGACATGACTACAGAAGCGACTACGGTCACAGAAGAGACAGGCACGACTACAGAAGCGACTACGGTCACAGAAGAGACAGACACGACTACAGAAGCGACTACGGTCACAGAAGAGACAGACACGACTACAGAAGCGACTGACACGACTACAGAAGCGACTACGGTCACAGAAGAGACAGACACGACTACAGAAGCGACTGACACGACTACAGAAGCGACTACGGTCACAGAAGAGACAGACACGACTACAGAAGCGACTGACACGACTACAGAAGCGACTACGGTCACAGAAGAGACAGACACGACTACAGAAGCGACTACGGTCACAGAAGAGACAGACACAACTACAGAAACGACTACTGTCACCGAAGAGACAGACACGACTAAAGAAGCGACTACTGTCACGGAAGAGACAGACACGACCACGGAAGCGACTGACACGACTACAGAATCTACTATGGTCACAGAAGAGACAGACACGACTACAGAAGAGACAGGCACGACTACAGAAGCGACTGATACGACTACAGAAGCGACTACGGTCACAGAAGAGACAGACACGACTACCGAAGTGACTGACACGACTACAGAAGCGACTACGGTCAAAGAAGAGACAGACACGACTACGGAAGCGACAACGGTCACAGAAGAGACAGGCACGACTACAGAAGCGACTATGGTCACAGAAGAGACAGACGTGACTACAGCAGACGTGACTACAGCAGAAGTGACTACAGCAGACGTGCAGGGTCACAATACAACTATCAGAGGCCCTTGTGCTTTATCTCTTGAGGGGCCCTTCATCCACCAGAAATATTATCTACATCTTCTTAATCAAAGAGCACAATTTATCAGACTTTTCTTGCAGGGATAAATGTCATTAACAAAACATGAAAACCATGTCATGGTATGGTATGTCAGATAAAATATACATAAATATCACTGCATGAACAACATAAAGGCACATATTCTGAACTATGTGCACATGCTACTAGTGCCTACATCAGCTTTATCTTCCAATCAAATCAGCCTTTTGTTTTGCAGAAATAATTGCAATAAAACTTTCTAAAAAACTTTTTAAAATATAGCCTACAAACATATTACTTGTCTCTTGAATATTGAATATTGTGTTTTGTATTGTGTATGTTTTAACAAAACATTTTTCTTTCTGTGGCTTGGATGAAGTGTTTCATATAGAGAGATAATATAGCTTGTTCTTTCTCTTTCTATTTATTCAATTTTTTCAAACACTGAACTTAGCAAAGCCTCTTCTTGAAATTAACTTTTGCATGTTTTGTGATTAGATTTGGACTGCTGTCTTGAACTGAAGGTGACACGTCTGGTGTGCGATACCTACACTGTTAGACCTTACCAGGCTTTTTACAGTAAAATACTGGCTACTCAGTTATACATATAAGAAGATTTAAAAAAAAAAAACACTGCATGGATTTTGATCATTTTATGGTTGTGCCAACACACATTTCAGTACAATCAACTTGTAAAAGTGCATGTACCATTATATGACCCCTTTAAGTTTACTGATGGAACTAGACTGTATTAAAATAAAGGTCTCTAATAGGCCATCTAGATTGAAAATTGTTATAAACTGTTGTACTTTCTTACAAAAAATATAAAAAAATATAAAAATATATATTAATTCCTGAGAAGTTGAACATATACACAGCAAAATCCCCAGTGTTAAATTAACACTCCTCAGTGTACATATTTGTCCACACTACAGGGTGTTAAAAATAACACTGAAGCAGTGTTGAAGTTAATGAGATTATTAAGTGATTAATTAAGTGATGATTGGCCATTAGTGGTGACACCTGATGTTAATAAGCAGAATCATTGACGGAAAGAGAAAAAACAATAACGAAAAAAGAGAAACACAAGAACTACAACTGACTTCGAGTCATTACACATTGTTGCACATATTATTACCAGTTTGACTTTATTTCTGCCATACATCTACAAAAGTTGAGATTCAACAGAAGTTTAGACGGTAATGTTTTATGGAATGTTTCGTTTCACAATTTTTTCATCACCATTATGGTGATCCGTGTTTGCTTTAGTTGGGCTCTTGACCCTTTTCATTTTTTTATGTTACTTTTTCTCTGACTGTTCCAACATTGTGTTTATAAAGCACATTTGTTACTGCAAGAGAAAACATGATCTGCTCTCAGTATGTTGTGATGTTGACATTATCATCATGTAGTGTCCTGATTCCATGATGCAATTCAGAGTCTAAATCTTTGACTATATGCTTGATGTGTCATGTTAGTATTGGTGATTCTAGTCCTGAGATTCTACAGTTTGAGATCCAAAAACAATATGAACAATTTTGAAAAAAACTTTGTGCACAGAAGTTATTGTGTTTAAACACACAGACATCAGCATATGAATCTCAACAATGGTGACAATAAACAAACTAGTGAAAAACATATCAACTCTGAACATCACAAAACAAGCTACTAAAGTCATAACAAAACAATAGCAAAATAAAAGCAAACAGAAAAAACTATGAAAATTACAGGACAATACAGCTGCATAATTTATTCATGCTGCAATGCATGATGTGAGCCATTGATGCGTTCTGATTGGTGGCTCCCATCATGCACTGCAACATGAAGCATTTGTGTGATTGTCACCATTGTTGAGATTCATATGTAGATTATTGATGTCTGTGTGTGATTTTAAAATCTTCAGATCACTAAAACATTGCTGGAAATAGCTACTGTAGTGAAAAATTAATAAAGCATTTGTATTATCAGTTTATAATGCTGGATGAGATTAGTGAATCAGCATTGAAACATAACCAAGGTTGCATTTCCCAAAAGCATCTTAAACTTAACTTGATCACAGACCAACTGCAACAAATGGTCTACATGATTAAATTAGACTTGCGATGCTTTCGGGAAACACAGCCAAAGTCATAGTTTCTCTTGCCACAACAAATGTGCTTTATAAATACAGAATTGGAGCAGACAGAGAAAAACTAATGTTAAAAAGGAAAGGATCAAGAGCTGAACTAAAGCAAACACTGATCACCATAATAATGACGAAACATTCCATAAAACATTACTGTCTAAACTTCTGTTAAATCTAAATAAGACTGTGTGTAGATGTATGACAGAAATAAAGTCAAACTGGTAAAATAATAAGTGCAATAATGGCTCAAAGTCAGTTGTAGTTCTTGTGTTTCTCTTTTTCCTGTTCTTCTTGTTTCTTGTTCCTTCAATGATTCTTTTTAACATTAGGTGTCACCACTAATGGCCAATCACTTAATTAATCACTTAATTATCTCATTAACTTCAACACTGCTTCGGTGTTAATTTTAACACCCTGTAGTGTGGACACATACTGTATGTACACTGAGGAGTGTTAATTTAACACTAGGGATTTTGCTGTGTATAGATGTCAAAATTACGTCACGAAATAGGTAAAAAATGAAAGTCATATTGACGTCAAAGTGTCAATGTCAATTTGTTGTCAAGATTTTGACCTCTGCTGATGTCATTTTGATGTTATTTTGATGTCAATTCAACATTTATTTGACGTCAAGATGTCATGATGTTGATCCCAGCAGGCACAGGATATAGACTACAATGTCGGTCAGTCGTTGGATTTTGCTTATTATCCCTATATGACTGTTAAACGTAACTGGTATCACCACAAATGTCATTCTGTGCCCTAAAAACATGGCATATTTCATGGTATTGTGTCATGCAAGGTAAATGCTAAATCTACACAGCAAAAACTCCAGTGTTAAATTAACACTCCTGGGAGTATATATGAGACCACACTCGTAGAGTGTAAAGTGTTAAAATATGAGTGTTAAATTAACACTCAAGAGTGTTAAAGTTAATGAGATAATTAAGTGATTAATTGAGTGATGATTGATCATTATTGAAGACACCTGATGTTAACAAGCAGAATCACTGAAGGAGAAAATCACAAATTGTAAGCCACCGTTATGGCGATCATTGGTTGCTTTAGTTGGGCTCTTGACCTTTAAATGTTTACTTTAGATTTTGTTTGGCTGTTGTATCTGAGTTATAAATGCCAGATGAATAAAGAAAAAAAAGTGATCTGATGGTGTTGGTTATATTATGACAATCATCATTTGAACTTGATCACTGAACTCATTAAGATCCTTGTTTCTGACTTAGATTTATGTTGTTGATTACAGCATAATTGTGGTTCTGCATAAATATCCAAAATTTTAGATATAATACAAAGGATTTCTTAAAAGTTGTTTTGAAAAAAAAAAATCTTTCTTTTAGGCACACAAAGACATCAAGATTCAGTCTATGCATCTCAACAATGGTGACGAGCAGAATATTCAATTAGGAAAAGTAAATTACATAGACAATTCAGATCATAATTTATTCACACCGCAATGCATGATGGGAGCCATTAATGAGTTGTGATTGGTGGCAGCCACTGCAACATGCTTTATTATTGTCACCATTGTTGAGATTCACAGGCTGATTATTGATGTCTGTGTTTCTAAATAAATTCATTTGAAAGTCTTTTGATCAGAACAATGTTTATTAAATATTTTGGATTATATGAAAAATATTGAAAATCATGTGCTGTAGAATCACAGAGCTGCTGTAATTAATAAGTTAATCCAAACTATCTTAATAAGTTTAGTTTTTCAGATCACAACATGATTATGTCAAAACATAACCAACACCATCAGATCACAATTTTTCTTTGTTCATCTGACTGTTATAAATCAATAACAGTAGACAAGCAAAATTTAAAGTAAACCTATAAGGGTCAAGAGCCCAACTAAAGCAAACACTGACCGCCATAATGGTGACTTACAATTTGTGATTTTCTCCTTCCGTGATTCTGCTTGTTAACATCAGGTGTCTTCAATAATTATCAATCATCACTCAATTAATCACTTAATTAGCTAATTAACTTTAACACTCTTGAGTGTTAATTTAACACTCATATTTTAACACTTTACACTCTACAAGTGTGGACTCATATATACTCCCAGGAGTGTTAATTTAACACTGGAGTTTTTGCTGTGTAGAGAAATGTGCGAGGTGGCCAGCGGGGGATAGTTGAGACACACGTATATCAACCGTAGCCCCCCGATAGAGTTCTATTATGAAACACACTGTTTAGTTGTTCAGTGTTACACTGTAAAAAATTATTCCGTAAAAAAACGGATAATGTACTGGCAGAAAATTACCAGGACATTTTCCGTTAAATTACGGATAGTTCCTTCACCTCTAAAACGGAAAATTCTGTATATTAACAGTACATTTTCTGTACTATTAACGGATAATCCTTATACAGAAATGTCTATATTTATAGAAATTTTATAGCATATATTTTGGTGGCAAATAATTAAAAAACAATATGCAAATTGAACATGGTTTATTTTTGTACAAATTTTCATGTATACATTCTTAAATACATTCAATGGGTAAAGATGTATATCAGACATAAATGTAATCCATGTGACTCCAGTGGTTTAACCTCAAATTTATGAAGTAATTTCTACCTTTCTGGAGCTTGAAAGTGGTAGTTGCGTAAGCTGTCAACAGAGGAAGAGAAAGCTCTCAGATTTCATTAAAAAGATCTTCATTTTTGTTCTGAAGATGAACTAAAGTCTTGCAGGTTTGGAACATCAGGAGGGCGAGTAATTAATTACATTATTTTCATTTTGAAGTGAACAACTTGCGTGAAAAACTTTCCTTCTTCGGTATGTTCAGTTAAAGGTCCAATAAGAGATCTGACAAAAGCTTAAACTTTACATGGGTTTTCAGTTGTTCATACAGGAACTTCAGCAGTCTTGGAGGAATGTGTAGACGATTGGTTTCCTTCATCTCAGCCTTTTTGACCTTCATTCAGGATTTCTGCACAGGAAAGTTGGATATGAAGAAAAAAAATTATGTTTTTAGCTACACAAGAAATTAAATGAAGGAAATTGAACTACAAAGTATCATACAGACCAGGTTGAGGTTGAAAACCAATCGTACAGTATTTTACGTTCATTAAATTATCAACTGCCATCCCTAATTCTTTCAAATTCAAACACTGTATAAAATGCTAACACAGTAAATTCCCCGGTGTTAAATTAACACTGCTCGGTGTTCATATGGGAACCACCAGCAGGGTGTTAAAAGTAACACTGAAGCAGTGTTAGAGTTAATTCGATAATTAAGTAATTAATTGAGTGATGATTGTTCGATTATTGAAGACACCTGATGATAACAAGCAGAATCACTGAAGAAAAGGGAAACACAAGAACTACAACTGACTTCCAGACACAGCCTTAGATGAAATCAACTGAAAATACATGAAATCTCTCTTATTACAAACCAGTTTGCCCTTATTTCTGTCATTCCTCTACAGAAGTTATTTTTGAGAATGAACACATTTTTAGATGTTGAAGTTTTATTACAATTTTTGGTCACCATTATTGTGATCAGTGTTTCATATAGTTGGGTGGTTTGACAAATTATATATTTTTTATGTTAGTTGTTGTTTTTGTAACGATGTTTACTAAAACACATAATTTGTTGCAAGGGAAACTATAAACAAACATATGATGTATATTTAATCATTTAATTTTTGCCAAATGTCATAACTTACCAAAAGAGGCTACTTGTTATTAACAGTTTTTTACCATCAATTCTTTTTTTTGGCCAAAGATCAAACATTCTGAATCTTAACCCTCTGAGGTCGGCAAACGCGCCGACGCGTTTTGTTGGATTTTTTTCACATAGCAGCAACATAAACTTTAAAAAAAATCCGTAATTTATGGTCATATAAATTAAATAAATACATGATTATAAACTATAGAGGGTCTTCTTTTTTTGTGTACACTCACATTAACATCAAAACCTTGTCTTTATTTTTAAATAAATAAAATAAACAGGGTGCGCTTTCAGCTCACTCTGTCTCCGCAAAAATCTGTCTGAAACAAGTCTGGAAAATGAACTGAAACTCAGCTAATACTTATCACACAACCATGAAACATGCGTCTAAAGAAATCTTTAAATTTCTACTTTTAAATAAAACAATTCACATTCAAAACAAATATTCTCATGCAGAGCGCGCTATTCATAAGATAATGTGCTGAGGTGATATATGCAAAATAGGTAAACGCCCCCTGAAATGCCTTAAAACCAGCAAGTTTCATTCATTCTCTTTCCTGCGCCAAGATGGCACCTGCCGTGGATAATATTTCGGATGAGTAAGTCTTTTTAAATTTACTTGCATTAGTTGACAAGCTATTTTATATAAACGTAGGCTACATATTTTACTGGTTGGACCATTTCCATACTTGCCATTCAGAGTAATTTATATTTAAATGGTCTAGGCTATGCTGTATAAAGTAGGAGAGAGGCTTCATGCAGTCTGTTTTCTTTCGTTTTTAATAGTTGTGTTTAAAATAACACATTCCGAGCTTTCTATATATTTCTCTGGTATTTTAGGCAAAGCTTATGAGTTTGGGTCCATTTATGAGGCGAGCTCCAGTTAAAATGCCGACACGGAGCTCTATTGCCTGCTATTTTTAATTCTTATGTATTAAATGCAGGCAATTGGTTGTTGAAATAACGATTCAAATTAAGATACAATTAATACAAAACGAAATTCACTTTAAAGAGTATTTAAACTTTTCATGCTTTTTATGCACTTTTCATGCATAAATAAACTTATTTGCACAAACGCGTTTCGGCGCGTGCCTTCAGAAGACTTTATACAGCATAGCCTAGACTTGCTGTATAATATGTACAACGATGTTTAGATCATAGGCCTGTATGAAAGTTAGAATTTTGAAATTAATTTAGAAAATATTATGTATGTTTAGATTATATTTTGACTAGTGTTTATGCTGCCTCATTATCATCAACGAAGAGTGCTTGCAAATATCTATTGCAAATGTGTGTATGTGCTGAAATGTGTAAATATGCCCAGCTGATGAATTGCAAATGTGTTAATGTTTGCATTGTGCTATCTTCGTAATGGCCCATTGACACGCAATATATGCTTACAGCACGTGTCTACAATTATTCGCATCAGTTATTCATAGACTAATGGTAGGCTAATATACTTTGAAATATTTATAATAGTTTTCAACTTTTAAAAAAAAGGAATGTAGCTGCATCTCCTTCATCTGCAACTCGGAGGGCGCGCAGCAACACAGTCGAACATCAGAAAGAGTAAGTACATATTTTCCCATGTTCGTTCAATTTTGTTTATATAGCCTACTTAAAGGTGCATTGCGCAACTTTTCATGTTAAAAATACCCGTTTTCTAACCCATACATGCTTAAACAATTGCCTGATGGGCTGAATGAGCCCTTCTCTGATCACTGCGATTGTCTCTATAATCCTGTACAGTAAAATAAATAAGAGGGATTCGGGTCGGAATTTGAGACTGGGCGTGACGTCATGCGCGTTCACGGCACGCTCACCTGGCTATGTCTGGCAGGTTTGTGTATTCGCCGCCATTCTCCGTAGAAGATGGATTCAAAGAGACCGGCTTGTAGTTCATTTCAAACACCAACGCAAACTCCACGTAAGATAAAAAAAAGAAAACTTTTGTCTAGTGCAACCAAAAGGGCCAAATTGGAGTCAGACAGGCGTCGGACTAAGACGCGAGTAAACATAGGGAAGGCTTTCAACAAATGGAGAGTTGCAGTTTCGCTTGCCGCCAGAGGGGGCATAGTTCTGCAAAAACTCAGAGACTTGCGCAATGCACCTTTAATACAATATGAGCCTGTATGACTTTATTTATTTTTGGAGGTTGGTTGATAATGTTACATATTTTTTCTTTGTGTTATCTTATCAGCATGCTAATGCCCATCAGTTATGCATGTGCTGGAATAGTATCAAAATATATGATAATAATAGTTTTAAACTTTTTTTGAAAGGAATGATGTAGGTTCTGCAACTCGCACTAAGAGTAGTGGTGTGAACCTACACTGGTCTCACGGTTCGGTTCGATTACGATTATCATGTCATCGATTCAGTTCAATTCGATATCACAATGCATCGCGATGCACCGCATCCTCAATTTTAAATTTGACTTCAAAAGTGATGTGTGCGCGCGTGCTCGCCTGTTCGGGAAGTCGCAGTGACAGAAACAGTGACATTCCAGTTCAAGTTTCAAGGGAGTAAAGCTTGTTTATGCCATTAAGAAAAGGAAAATCTGTCAAATACATTTTGTTTTAAAGAAATGTTCATTTAAAAGCAGCGCTCATTAATCAGTGTATTATGTTACCATAGAGATGCGCGCATCAACCGTCGCCGAATCCGCTGTTGAAGGTGACGATCATCCATTTATAATCACGCGTAACAACACAGAATAATTGTAATTTGACCATCGGGTGAGGATACTTAAATCAGAGAAAGTTATTGGGGCGGGCGGATGATTTATTTTTGGCTGTGGATTCGAGTGACGTTGGAGCTCATCCGCGCATCTCTAAAGCAGTCAGACTCCGCCAGGCGTTAACAGCTTGGGGTGAAAACAGCTAACGTGGTTTATGAAGTTAGTGGTATTACCTCCTGCATATTCTATTTGTGCGTGACATGAGCGCGCACAGTGCGTGTTTTCTGCAGGTCGTGCTTACCAGGTTGTTCATAAAAGCCGAAATGTGCCCAGATGTAGGCTTTAATAGTAGTTGGGAGTAGGGATGCACCGATCCACATTTTTTCACTTCCGATCCGATCCCGATACCTGAATTTGGATATCGGCCGATACCGATACTATTCCGATACCAGAGCTGTGTTTGCTTTAATATTATTATTATCATTATTGTTTATTTTATATGATGCTGAAATAAACTCCTCTCAACAGGCAAGTATGATATGTAGGCCTACATATTTATGCATGTATGGTAAGTATAAGGTCAGAAAAGGAAGTCAGAAAAACAGTAAATCCTGTTAACAGGAAAAATCCCATTCTGAAAACAAATATGCGACTGTAGGTCATGTCAATATTTATTACATTCCCAAAATGTCAAATACTTGAGTCTTGAAATATAAGAAAAGTGCAAGTGTAAACATCTTACACACACACACTATCTAAAGGGTGATCCTCGCTCCGATGCTGTAACTCTCTCGATGAATGCTCGATCAACATCAGCCATGTTGCAAACAGACAAGCGGATTTCGCCTCAGACGCGCGTCAATTTCGCTTCAAACTTTTGCTTTTTACGAGCATCAATTTCGCTCTGGGCGCGCGAATGGATTCAAAATATTCAAGCGTCCAACTAGACGCGAATTTGACGCGCTATTCGCGTTTGGTGTGAACGCACAGTAACGTGGTGTTTTTTAAATGTTTGATTGCATTCGTTGTGTTGTACGACGCGAGGGAGCTTCAACGAGCTCTGAATTACGGCTTTGCAAACATTGCATTTTGCTGTCTTGCTCTGCGGTGTTTCCAGTGTGAAGTATTTCCACACAGCGGCCGCAAACTGCGGAATGGATTTCCTGAGCGGTGGCGTGTCTCATAACTCTGTGTCTCATTGAGCCGCGCCTCCGTTCAGGAAATCCATTCCGCAGTTTGCAGCCAGCTAGCAGACTAGCCGGCGGGAATCACTTTTGGAGTCATTTCAGCAGACAACGTTAAAGCGCAGACATGACTCAAGGATATCGGATATCTCCGCAGGTTGGATCGGGAAAATCCGATACGTGAATTACGCTGGTATCGGTCCCGATACCGATACTGGATCGGATCGGCCCCATCCCTAGTTGGGAGCATTTTTTATTTTCTCTCACTCGCGTCTCTCCTCCCTCTGCCATTGTATGCTACTGCGACAAAGCACATACGCCACAAATGACGTCAGAAAAGCGTCAGTACATTATAATCGGTTATGGTCTATTACTGAACCGATACCGAATCGTCCTCTTCTGCATCGCGATGCATCGTAGAAACGGTAAATTTTGACACCCCTAACTAAGAGGGCACGCAGCATCACAGACAGAAATCAGAAAGAGTAAGTACATATTTACCCACTATTTTACAGATGTTAGACCTGATGTTGTTTTATCAACATGCTGACTGTCCATCAGTTATGCATGTGCTGGCATAGTACTTTGTTCAACCTTTATTAATATTAATACTATTATTTTTATAGGAATGTGGTAGCATCACTCTCAACCTCACCTGCAACTCGCACTGGGAGGGCACGCGACAGGTGTCGTTCAGTTTTGAGAACAACTGAAAAGTAAGTACACTTATTCCCTTTCTTTCAGATATTAGTATAATTCTGTTTATATATTCTGGTTTTACATAGTCCATACAAACATTATGTGTCTGTATGGCTTTGCATCTGGCCAATGTTACTTTTAATGATTGAAATGCAGTTGTTATATTTTGTGTAATAAACATGCTCACAGTTGTTTGTTTGTTTTACAGCTATAAAGGTGATGGTGATCATCAGACACCTGTTGCAAAGAGGGCCAAGACAAACATTCAGACAAGCAACAAGCAGTCTACTCTGTCATGGAAAACAGAGACTGACATTGATATGGTTCCACAGACTCTGAGATTCCTGCCTGCACGGGAACCTGGACCACAGCTGAGTCCTGTTGATGCACACACTCCTCTGAGTCTCTTCAAAATGTTTTTTTCTGAGAATGCAGTGTCAACTGAACATTTGAGAAGAACATTTGCACAGTTGGTCGCAAGATCTGTGTGCTTTGCAAAGGACAGCTTGGTAAAAGGCAGGACACACCTTGGAAATGCCAGGCATGTAATGTTCACTTGTGTCTTCAGTTGAACAGGAACTGTTTTCAAAAATGGCACCAAGACATGTAACTATATTCTATCTGCCTTTATTTTAGTTTATTTTGCTCATTTTGCATTATTTTGCTTAGAGCCAGCATCAACGGGGCATAAGCATTTACTGTGATATACCTGCAAATTTAGAACATTTAGTTCCTCCACATAAGAGGAATTACAATAAAACAGTGAAAAACTCCTCTACTTTGTCCAGGCTGCCTCACTTGATGGGCCATTAGACATTGGGGGAGTGTCTGTCACACCCCTGGTCTGAATCTCATTAATATTGATGGACCATTACCCCTCCCACGCATAAACCTCTTCTGACAAAAAAACTGTTTTACAAAGTTAAAATCAATGTATTGTTTTATGAAAACAATTAGGCAGGATGTTTTTCACATCATTTTGAAGCCAGAACTCGAAGCGACAACATACATTAGTCAAAAGTCTTGTGGACACATATTTAGTATGTGTTTTGTGGTCTTATTTCAGCAACTTTCATTTTTATTTTTTCAAATAACCACGCATAAACATTATTCTCTTAAAAATACAAACACATAAATGCATGTTTTTCACATATTATGGTAGCCCTGTTTGTGCTATATAGAGTGAATTTACACCTTTGCCATTAACATGTTTATAAACAACTTAAAAAAGCACAAATGTCAGAGCATGTCAGAACACCTCCAGGGCCCAGAAAACCCCTCAGACCCCAGAGGGTTAACTTCTAAATACATTGCGAGAAATTCAACCGTAGACACACACACTAAAATCAAGAATCAGCTTATGAATCACAACAATGGTGACATGCTTCATGCTGCAATGCATGCTGGGAGCCATTCGTTTTATAATATGGTGGTACCCAGCATGCATTGCTGCACAAAGCATGTCACCATTGTTGAGATTCATATGCTAATTCTTGATGTTTGTGTGTGTCTTAAATAATTTGCTCCACAGTGTAAAAAAAAAAGAAAAAATCAGAATGTCTGTTCTGTGGCAAGAAATTTTCTTTGGTGAAAAATAATCTATTAATAACGAACAACCATTTTTGCTACTTTATGAGATTAATGAATCATTCAACTTCATGATGGTTAAAACTACATCACCTGATCATCTTTGTTTCTGGCTTCCTTTGTAACAAAATGATGTGTATTGGTAAACACTGTTATAAAGACCACAAACTTGCTTAACAACGCCAAGAGACAAACTGGCCAACTAAACCAAACACTGATCACCATAATGGTGAATTTACAAAAACATATTATTTCCAATAAAACATCAACATCTACACCTCTATTAATTCTCAATAACTTGTTAGTAATAAGTGAAGCTGTGGAGTTGTTTAATGCTCCTCTGCTGAGATCTTCAGAGATTTAATTTCATCTTTTATCTTCAGTTGATTTCATCTCCGGAAGTCAGTTGTAGTTCTTGTGTTTCTCTTTTCTTCAGTGATTCTGCTTGTTATCATCAGGTGTCTTCAATAATCGAACAATCATCACTCAATTAATCACTTTATCTCATTAACTCTAACACTGCTTCAGTGTTACTTTTAACACCCTGCTGGTGGTTCCCATATGAACACCGAGCGGTGTTAAATTTAACACCGGGGAATTTACTGTGAAGACTTCTGTTTCCAGTGGACTCCAATTGCATGTCATGTTAGCTTGTCTGCTCAACTATACCTTATAATATGTTTCATTATTTTCAATTATATAAACAGTAACACAACAACATGCTCTATAAAAAGTTTTCATTAAAAATGTGTTGCTTACCTTTATATGAACTCCAGGATAAGTGCTCAATAATAGGAGATGTGGTCAATAATAACTTCTTGAATGACAGCAATCCTGAGTGCCCATCACCTTAAACAAGATATTACAAAATGAAAAACATTACACAATCACTTCAGAAAACCGCTCCAAAAATAGTTGTTTAAATCTTCCCTATACAATGTTTTTCTACTGACCATATAAGCATAAAATCTTTGAAGGGGGTATTCAGCAACCAACTTTTTCTATAAACATTTTTCCTCAGACTTTAAATTTTTATGTGTTTTG
Source organism: Leuciscus leuciscus (assembly GCF_965113295.1). Taxonomy (NCBI): domain Eukaryota; kingdom Metazoa; phylum Chordata; class Actinopteri; order Cypriniformes; family Leuciscidae; genus Leuciscus; species Leuciscus leuciscus. The sequence goes on along the minus strand of NC_138725.1, from coordinate 32,694,817 downwards.
CCAATATTGAATACTCATAATGATAAAGAAATATATATATACTAATAAAACAAAATACAAACCCATAAGGAGCATGCAGGGTGGTGCTTGGGATGCACAGTACATCAGCAAAGTCCTGTCAATAGATAAGAAAACAACAGAAACACTATGAAACAAACTAATGAGGAGGGAGCTGGTAAAGAATGACTACCGTTACAGGCAGAAGTATAACAGCAGTCATGTTAAATGTCGGTCAGTCGTTGGATTTTGGTTGAAAATGAAAGTCGGGTTGATGTCTAAATCCAATGTTTGTTTGACGTCAAGCTCCAACGTTGGGCAGTCGTTGAATTTTGGTTGGAATAAACCCAACAAAAAGGTGAAATGCATGGCCGTACACTTATTACCAGCTTCACTTAAAACTAACCAGATTTACTTTATTTAATTTCTGGTTTAATGAAATCATATTTTGCATTTTAAAGTCACCATGATGGTGGTTAGTGTTTGCTTTAGTTGTGCTCTTGACCCTTGACTCTTTAATATAAACTTTTCTCTGACTGTTATTATAATTGTGTGTTTATAAAGCATAACTGTTGTAACTAAAAAAGCCATGAGATCAGGTGATGTTGGCTGTTTATTGATGATGATGACGATATCATCATGTAAATGCTTGAATCCCTTCATTGTCTAATGTTTTGATTATATAGGACTTGTGGTTTTAAAACTGTTTTATTCATAATAGAAGTCATTTGATTCTACAGCATGTCGAGCAGTTTTATCAAATAATATACTTGGCTTTTAAAAACTATTTAGTGCACAAAAACCTTTCATCTATGGCAGTACTTAGACGCACACAGAAATCAAGAAACAGCATATCAATCTCAACAATGGTGACAATCAAACAAAATATCCAGATAATCAGATCAACTCCAGCTGCATAATTTATTAAAGACGCAATGCATGCTGGGAGATATGGGTGAGTTTTGATTGGTGGTCCCCAGCATGCACTGCAGCATGAAGCATTTAATTGATTGTCATACACTGATTCTTGATGGCTAAGTAATAATGTAGAGAAAAATCTAATGCACTAAATGTTTTTCAAATCCTTTATATTATTTGATAAACAACACTGCTCTCATGCTATAAAATTAAAATGGCTTCTATTATAAAACAACATTAAAAACACAAGTCCTATATAAACAAGGTATTAGACACTGAATAAGATCAGGGATTCAGGCAATTACATGATGATATTATCATTATCACCTGATCTCATGGCTTTTTTAAGCAACAACAATTGTACTTTATAAACACACAATTATAGCAGCCAAAGAAAATGTTATATTAAAGAGTCAAAGGTCAAGAGCACATCTAAAGCAAACGCTAACCACCATCATGGTGATTTTAAAATAAAAAATATGATTTCATTAAACTGGAAATTAAATAAAGTAAATCTGGTTAGTTTTAAGTGAAGCTGGTAATAAGTGTACGGCCATGCATTTCACCTTTTTGTTTTGGCAAAATGACATCAGCAGAGGTCAAAATCTTGACATCAAATTGACATCGACACTTTGACGTCAATATGACTTTCATTTTTGACCTATTTCGTGACGTCATTTTGTATGATATGTCTGTATGATATAAATATAAATAATAAGTTAATAATTTATTTATATTTTATAAATAGTAAATCATTTATTTATGTTTTATAAATTAATTAGTACATTTACTTACATAAATTATAGCTCAATAATACTGATATATAATTTATATTATATAAATGAACTAATTATTTATATCGATATCAGACTCTGAATATGATTATATATATATATATTATTATTTTTTTTGCTAGCGTCTTACTCGCAAACAAATACACCACCACCACCAGATGTTCCTCAACTGTCGCAAGTTTTAGGTTATTTTGCACTAGCCAGTGTGGACTTACACCTACTGGCGTGCATGGAGCATCATGCAAAAATAAAGGTTACAGTAACGGATGCGTTTGCGTGATCAACAACATTGGCATCACATACATTCAGTGGCTTATATTCCAATCTGATAGGCTACTGATGTGTCACAAACTGACTTGTTTGCGAAAAAAAAAATACTGACTTTAAAACGTTTAATTGACATTTCTTTATTTTTAAAAATCACTAAAATATGCTATTTATATAGGCTTTTGTTTCACAATTATGTCAGTATAGCTGCTCAGCTCATCTGTCAGTCACATAGGTGTCACGACAACACGGTGACATGTTCCGCGACTCGGTGTCAGTCAGGTGACATGTCAGTGTGTCGCGATGTCAGTGACACATGCCACTATCCACCACTGTCACATGCCAATAATGTCAGTGACACATGCCACTATCCACTGGCACATGCCAATGAAGACCGGATGTGCCACCGGATGTGCCAATAATACGCATAGTGACATGTGCCATTGGCTTCTGTGCGTCAGATGCCATGTCACTTAAAAGGTTAGTTCACCCCAAAATGAAAATTCTGTCAGTAATTACTCACCCTCATGTTGTTCCAACCCCGTAAGACCTTCGTTCATCTTCGGAACACAAATTAAGATATTTTTTATTAAATCTGAGAGCTGATCACTTCTCCATAAGCTTCTAAGTGATTGAAACTTGCTGGCCCATAAAAGTTATTAAAGAGATCGTTAATATAGTCCAAGTGACTACAGTGGCTCAATCTTAAGTTTATCAAGAAACGAGAATACTTTTTGTGCGCAAAAACAAACAAAAATAATGACTTTATTCCACTATTCATTTCCTTCTCTCTGGGCCTCGTAGTGTTTAAGCGTAGCGCGTCTGTGTTACACGTCACCACGTAGGCTCACTATTGGCCGACGCTGGTCATATAGTGGTGTCAGAGGCACTCAAAACCGGGTTATTGCTGGCTACTATTGGTCTACAATTATCCAGGATGTGAAAGAATGGGTAATTTTACATACTTAATGAGTATCTTATATCTATTCTTATGAATGTGTCTACTTTTGCCACCTTTGATTGTTAGATACCTCCTTGATTTAAAAGTTATATTTGAAGTGGATCAAAAAAAGTTAATCAAACTTGTCCTAAGACAAGAACGGGTATTGTTCAAAAGTCATATATAACTTTAATGAAAGGTCTTTATCCACTTCAAATGTTGACTACTGTATTATCACCAACTTGTATCAACTTCAGTAGCATATGGACTTAACATATTAAAGCCACAGATGCCATGTCACTTAATGTTAATCCCGCATCTCATCAACTGGATATTTTTCTTTTTTTAGGTCAGATCTTGTCACCGCTGCCAGTTGAATGACCCAATCAAGACTGTTGTGCCAGTCTTACATTCCATTAAGGTACTGCTTACAATGTTTTAGCATACTGATGCAACTAACAAGCTAGTCTCAAGCTTGTGTACAGTTTTACCAGCATTTGACTAATGCTAATTTTGTGGCATGCAGGTAAAAGAAGCTTGGGAGGTGCTTGGTCTGGATCTGATTGGGCCACTGCCAGAAACGGCACGCAACGTCCTTACAATGACAGACCTGTAAACCAAGTGGGTGTTTGCAGCGCCCCTGCAATCTAGACAGCACCTGAGGTGTCTGCAAAAATAATCAGAAAGTTGTACTTGTTCGGCAAGGTCAGAAAAATAATTACCGACCAAGGGAAGGATTTTGTCAACAAGGTGAAGTTTTGTAAAGGTTTAATTGTTTTCCCCCTACTCTAGTGACTCTCAACATATATGTTGGTTTCTACAATTACTCTAGTCTTGCAAATTTAACTGATGATCCCTCTGCAGCTCAACAGCAGCATTTTCAGTACGCTGAACATCAAACATGCTGTCTCCAGTGCTTACCATCCCCAGACCAACGGACAGGTAACTCTTATACAGGATATCTGTCCTGGAAGAACTATTGTTTTCTTACGGTTATTCACAACACAGGCTCATTAGAAAAACGTTCCTGTGGCAATATTTATACATGTCACTGCAGTTTCCAACAGAAATTAAAATAGGTAAAATAGCAAGCACTTTTAATCATTTTCATACACAGATTATGGATCAATGACTTGTTTTCACGTGGCTCCTTGCACAATATTATGTTATGACCTCAAAACCCTTTTTACCATAGTGCATGATTTGTAAACTAATAAATTCTGAAGTTTGCATCACTTAACCAGCTCCATATGGTCCATATGAGCCAAGATTGGTTATTCATCAACTTTATAAATGCATTGATATGTACAGGATGAAAGAACCAATCAGAATATCAAGCGTGCTCTCAGAAAGTATGTTAATGACAACCACAATGACGGGGACCTCCACCTTCCTGCTGTGGTGTACGGTACACAGTAAATTCCCCAGTGTTAAATGAACACTGCTCAGAGCACATATGGTCCCACTCTACATGGTGTTAAAGTAACACTGAAGCAGTGTTAAAGTTAATGAGACAATTAAGTGATCAATTGAGTGATGATTGAGCATTAGTGATGAACACCTGCTGTTGTTAACAAGCAGAATCACTGAAGGAAAGAGAAACAGTAGAACTACAACTGACTTTAGCCACAGCCTTAAATTAAATCAATTAAAAATACATTAAATCTGTGAAGATCTCAGCAGAGGAGGATTAAACAACTCCACAAACAGAATTACCAGCCTCACTTATTACTAATTGTACGAATTGTACATACAACATTTTTTAATTACAGCTGGCAGGTTTTTTTTTTTTTTTTTTTTTTACCATAAACTTGAAGTTCAATGCCATAAAACCTAAAATATTACTACCGTATTTTTTTACGGTAAAGCACTTGCAACCAGCTGCCAGTTTTTTTACCGTAAACTTAAGTTCAGTGCCGTAAAGACGAAAATATTTCTACCATATTTTTTACGGTAAAGTACTGGCAACCACAGCTGCCAGTTTTTTACCGTAATATTTAGATCCCTGCCGTAAAACCTAAAATATTACTACCATATTTTAATCACTTTCAACCAGCTGGCAGTTTTTTACCGTAAACTTTAGTTCAATGCCGTAAAACATACATATTTCTACCGTATTTTTTTACGCTAAACGACTGTCAACCACAGCTAGCAGTTTTTTACCGTAAACTTTAGTTCAATGCCGTAAAACATACATATTTCTACCGTATTTTTTTACGGTAAACGACTGTCAACCACAGCTAGCAGTTTTTTACCATAAATTTTAGTTCAATGATGTAAAACATAAAAATTGCTACCGTATTTTTTACAGTAGGTTATGGTAAATGCAACGGTAAGGTTTTTTTTACAGTGTACTTCCAAAATCCGTTCATTTAACAGTATTTTACTGTAAAACTACATGAAATGTCCCGTGAGAGCTATTACAGTTTTTCACGGTAAATAATAAGGGTACATACTGTTAAGCAATTAACATTTCTTTTCTGTTGCTTTTTTACAGTATTTTACCGTTCAAATTAAGATTTTTTTTACAGTGTAGGGCTATTCACCATTAGGAGTCTTTTGACCAACACAAATAATATTTGTAATGTTTAATTTTAGCGTTGTAATATTTCGTATAGAGTTTCGCCGAAGTTTGATTGACAGGCGATTTGACAGTTAACAGAATTATACTTAAAAACAATTTTACCTCAAAAAAGAAAGGCTAATATTTAGACTAGAATTTAGCAGATACATAACATTTTAGACCCAGGGTTTTTAATTCTCCCATGGTTTTTAACATCACACAAACAACATGTCTTCTGATTTATATGTGCTGTAACTACAAGAGATGATCGATCAGTTCACATGCAGCTTAAACTGAGTAAAGTCAGAGGTAAAGTCAGTAAAGTCACAAAACGGGTGTAAAAACCTCAGTGCTGCCCTCTTCAGGTTGAACGGTGGCTACTGCAGTTGAATTTTCCTTTTTTTTCTTTTTTTTTTTTTCTTACAGTTTTATAATTTATTTATTTTATTTTTTATTGCAAAAAAGGTACAAATCACAGGTGACTAACCAAAATATACTTAACAACATAATAAATCATAGAACATAAACAGAGTACAATACAATATTGCCAGGGGAAGCTTATGGGCCATTACATAGAGAAAGAGGACCATATGTTGACAGTTTTAACTGCCTTTTTGTTGTTGGAGCCAGAAATCAGATTAATATAAAGTACAACTTCATGGAGAAAAATTACAAAATGAGTTTTTTTTTGTGCTGAATTTACACTTATGAATGTGAAATTTTGCCAAAAGAATGAATACATTTATAATAAAGTACATATTTTCTTTACTTTGACTTCTATAAAAGCAAAATACAACATTCATCCACAATAAGGTAAAGTCTTTATAAATTTGATCAATGATAAATCTGCTGAAGTTTTGCCAAAATGTTCTGGTGTGTGAGCAAAACCAAAAGAGGTGCAAAGCAGTTTCTGGGTGGTCTTCACAAAAAGAACAATTTGTATTAATGTCTCTTTTAAATTTAACCATGTAATGATTAGCAGGGTAATATCTGTGAATTATTCTGAACGACACTTCTTTCACCTGGTTTACTATCAAGTATCTGTGAGGAATCATCCAAACCTTTTTGCATTCAATGTCACTAACAAATCGGTTCCAATAAAAAGTAACATTTGGAATAGAAACAATTTCTTTCTGAAATAATGCACGAATGTTCTTATTATTTTGAGGAAGTAGGGAAAAACTGATTTTTCCAACTGGTGATTCAGCCACATCGGGGAGGGAGACAGAAGTAAGTGTTGTGAACTTTTGCAGCACGTTTTTGTATTTGGTTGTGTCGTGAGTATTTGGAGCACACTTGTGTTGTGAAACTGAAGAAGATGTTTTCTTAATATGCGGGTGTTTTTTTCTATTTGCATGTGTTTTCTTCAGTTGCAGCACGTTGAGCTCTCTCGGCCACCGTATAAAACATTGGTAGACAGCTTGCATGACAGCACTACAAAAAAACAAAGTGAAAAACGTTTGCCTTATCTACTAGTTGTCTTATTGTTGTGGGCTTTGTACAGAGTGAGGCCTAATTGTTATAATACACAAGAGAGCCTAATGGAAATATTACAAATGGGTAGTTGCTTTTTACCTCCAAGCCATACTAGCCGAGTTCTTTGCCCCGGTAAATAAATACTTTAAAATAAATCTTCGGCACTTATTTTAATAAACTCAGCTGTCTGCTATTTGCTCCCAAAATCAAAACGAAATATTAGAACAAGCCTCAGGCCACATAACAAATGAAGTCCTGTAGTGGTTCACATTTTTAAGAAAGAAAGACCCTTGACTTTTAACACTTGTTTTGCTAGCTATTTGAGTAAATCAAAACACAATATTACATTTTAAAAGCATATTCCTCGGCTGCCACAGAACTATCACCCGGCATTTTCTTGATTTTTTTTTTTTTTTTTTTAATCCTGGCGTCACTGGCACGGGATAGGCTAGGCTGCGAAGGATCAACTCGTTTTGTCATTCGTGGCCTTTAAAGAAGGACGGTAGGCCGCATTCAAAGGAACTGGATTGACTCCATTCAACAAACTCATCCACACATACTCCACTTCATCTTCAGTGATCAAACCAACAATTGCTGTATCATCTGCATATTTAATATTAAAATCATCAGATGAAAAACCTCTACATTCATAGAGTAAATAAAACTGGGGAGATAGCACATCCATCTGTGTTGGTAACAATAGGGGAAGACAAAGCAGAGTTTACCCTAACACACTGTAATCTATCAGTCAAAAATGTCTACTATTCAAGTTGTTTTCTTCCCTAGCTGCATTTCTGCTCAGACGCCACACACCTGTGCTGTTCCTGTATATAATTTAGGTCCTTTAACTCTTTCCCCGTCAGCATTAAAAAAATAAATGAATAAATAAATGTATTATTTAAAAAAAAAGTTTTTTTATTTGTTTTTTATCATTTTAACTAAACTCAGACCGCTAGAATATCTGAACATACAATAGGCTATATCAAAATAAAGAACAGAGCCTCTGATGGGGTAGCATTGAATATTATGGACTAGGCATTAAGTCAAATTAGAACTTAAATTAAACCTTTCATAAACAGATGAGTTCATATTTTTTTTTAAATTGGTGGGCATAAGGCGTTAGTGGTCATTCATTGTTTTTAAAGAGGTCTGAGATTAAAAACTTTATTCCTGTGATCAAAGCTGAATTTTCAGCATCATTACTCCAGTCTTCAGTACGGTGTCACATGATCCTTCAGAAATCATTCTGATATGATGATTTGCTGCTAAAGAAACATTTATGATTATCAGTGTGACAAAGAAAACAACCTGAAAAAAAAACTGTTCTTTTCTGTAAACTTTGTTGTTGTTTTTTTGTTTGTTTTTTACAGTGTAGCCTACAGTGTATTTCCTTAAGATAATGTGGTTCTCACTATGGTTCTCAACCTTTTTTTTCCCCAAGGCCCCCCATAAGGAAATATTCCAGGGCACAAGACTCTTATGGTTCTCCATTTGACAAAGATGATGTAGCAGCCTATATACTGTATCATCTATAAGGATAGCCTACATGTGCTATATCACTTAAAGTAGTTCTCTTACGAGAGGTCTCTCGTACTGCGTAAGATATCTTACGCTAGGGGAAAATCCTTTTCCGCGAGATATTGAAGCCAAAAATTATCCTTAATTTTGTAATAATGCAAAACGCGTTGCAGCAGCAATGCAGACATAGGCGAGACAGCTCGCGCGCCTATTGGCTGCTCTGCGGCAACTGCAGCAGCCTATCGAGCGAGGCCTGGCGTGACGTCAGACCCAATCAGGGCACTTCGCGCCCGCTGCGTCACGTCCCGCCGAAATGGGCGTGGTCTAGGCCTATAAATATCGCTCGCAGGCAGCTATTATCTGATTTTTCATCCTTCAAGCGAAGCACACGCATCGCTGGAGCTGGATTAGAAGCCGCGCCGTCGAGAGAGAGCACCTTCAGCGGGACGAGTCACTGAAGTCGCTGGCCGCGCCGCCTTCCTTGCCTTCCTGCTGCGCTTTCCGGCATTATATCCTTTCTCTGCTACTGTGTTTATGTATGTGTGTGTGCTCGCCGCCGCGACACACACTCCCATTGCACTAAAAGAGCTGGGCGTCTTTTTCAAGACGCCCCTTTTCCTGATCACGCAGCTCTCGCACTCGCTGACGGCGACTGCCCTCACTGCGAGTTAGGTACTGCCTATGGTGACTCTGAGGACTCACCTGGCATCCTTCTCCGAGACTGCTCCTCCGCCCCCCCCCCCCCAACCCGCAAAGCTTGCCGGTTCGCCCGCTTGCCTTGCCTGCTTGGGGGACGATACCTGTTCTCCCTCTGTTCGAGCCGCGCACACCGCGCCGCTCACAGAGGATGTCAGGAGCGGGCGGTCACGGGGCTAGCTTTCTCTCTCCCTCTGTTCAAGCCGCGCAAACTGCGCCGCTCACAAGGGAGGCTGGAAGCGGACGGTCGGGGTTAGTTTTTCTTTACGTTATAAGAAAGCTACCCTGCCTTCTGCGCCCCATTCATGCGTCACTCACCGGCGAAAGGAGAAAGATGTGTTTTTTAGTCCCTCCGAGGATGGACTGACCTTCAATTTCTCATACATATTCCCAGTTCCCTGATCATGCGACTGGAAATATCAATATTGCAGCAGGCGAGCCTGTTTTAATACAAGCGCGCCTGCAAGCATACGCCGAAGAAAGCATGTGACGCTCTTATATGCTCGTGCATCCGAAAACCTTTGCGTTCCCCCCCTGTGGCTCAGTGGCGGAATCATTGGTTTTTCTCACGAGAGACCGGAGTTCGAATCCCGGTCTAGCGGCAGTTTAAAATTATGCCGCCAATGCTTCGCTCTGTCAGTTCCCTGAAAAGCGACTGCAGACGTGCATTTTGCAGCCAACGAGCGCGTTGCACAACCCGCTCGCCTGCACCCAAACACCGTTTCTATGGTTTCCGTGCGTCACTGGCGAAAGGAGAAAAGAGCGTTTTCTGGTCCCCCCGCGGATGGACCGACCTCCTCTTTCTCGTACATTTCTCATTCCCCTCTGAAGTTCGGGCGACTGGAAATGTCTGTATTGCAGTGAGCAAGCCTGTTGTAATACACGCATGCCTGCAAACAAACGCCAGCACGTTGACGCTCTCTTATAACACTCGCGCTAACTGAGTTACAATGTGTCTCCCCCTGTGGCCCAGTGGCAGACTCTCAGGTTTTTGCACGCGAGAGACCCGCGTTCGATCCCCGGGTCTACCGGCAGATAAAATTATGCCGTCAATGCTCGCTCTGTCAGTTCCCTGAAAAGGCGACTGCAGATGTGTATTTTGCAGCCAACGAGCGCGTTGTACAACCCGCTCGCCTGCACCCAAACACCGTTTCTATGGTGTTCCGTGTGTCACTGGCGTAAGGAAAAAAGGGAGTTTTTCTGGTCCCGCTGCGGACGGACCAACCTCCTTTTTCCTATACATTTCCCATTCCCCTCTGGAATTCAGGCGACTGGAAATGTCAATATTGCAGTGAACAAGCCTGTTGTAATGCACGCAGGCCTGCAATAAACGCCAGCATGTTGACGCTCTCTGTTTCTATGGCAACTTCTCGCTCGTTCAGTTCCAGTAAATGTGACTGTTCCAGTGTATCCTGCAGTAAACAAGTCGGTTCTGTCACCCGCTTGCCTGCACACAAACGCCGTTTTTACGGCTACCCAGATAAATCCCATAAGTGTGAATTTTTTCTGGTGTCCCGGCCACGGCCGATGGTGCTTTATGTGTAAGAAGAATGCCCACTGCCCAGTGCCCATCTCTACACACAAGCACAGCCCGTCACACAGGGCTCGCGCACATGAATCGGCTCAGACCGATTGCGCTTCAAACATGGTGAATGTGCCCACTAACACCACGTTATGCATGTCTCACGGTTTCTGTAAAAACGAAACCAACGTGCACTCGCTTCACGCAAGCGAACGATGCTTTCGGTGTGATAAATGTGCCCGCTGTCCCGCGCCCACATCCACACATAGACATGACAGTTCCCACGGGAACCGCCCAGCCCTCCCCTCGCGGTTAACCACCGCAGAGGAGTCGAGCGCGGGCAATCTGCCCGCTGTCATCAGCGCGCCCCATGCCTCAAATGTCACGAGCGACACGCTTGTGTTACAGCACACCGAAGCTTCTCCATCGCTGAGCGAGCGGAGCGCGCTTCGTATTCGACCCCTAGCTATCCATGCAGACGCATGGGCAAAGCTACCCGGGGTTTCGAAGTGGGTGCTGAACATTATAGAAAGAGGCTATTCGCTGCAGTTTCGCCGACGCCCTCGTCGCTATGTGGCGCGCGTCGAGACCACGGTAAAAACAGAAGTAGCACATCTACTTCGAGCCGAGGTGACGAAACTATTGAGCAAAGGGGCCATAGAACCTCTCTCTCAAGATCAGAGCGAGGGAGGGCTATACAGCAGATACTTCCTGGTACCGAAAAAAGACGGAGGTCTCAGACCCATACTAGATCTAAGGCAACTGAACAAAGTGCTTGTGAAGCGACAGTTCAGGATGCTCACGACCAGGCAAATCCTTGTGCAGATTCGCCAAGGAGATTGGTTTGTGTCAATAGATCTGAAAGACGCGTGTTTTCAAATACAGATAGCGTCACGTCACAGGCGATATTTGAGATTCGCCTTCGAGGGCCAGGCATATCAGTACACAGTCCTGCCGTTCGGTTTGTCCCTAGCACCCCGTACATTTACGAAGTGCATGGATGCGGCGCTCGCACCCCTCAGAATGAGAGGCATGCGAGTGCTGAACTATTTGGACGATTGGCTGATTCTAGCGCAATCTCGCGCAGTGCTCATAGAACACACGACCATTTTACTCGATCACCTCGAGGATTTGGGTCTGAGTGTCAATTGGGCGAAGAGCTCCCTGTCACCCAGTCAGAAAATATCTTTCCTGGGCACAGAACTGGACTCACTATCCATGATAGCGCGACTATCACAACAGCGCGCGGTAGACATTCGACGCACAGCGAACTCTTTTCGCTGCGGCGCATCTGTCCCGCTCAAGAGATTTCAGAAGATGCTAGGTCTCATGGCCTCAGCATCGTCAGTGCTCCAGCTGGGTCTGCTCCGCATGCGCCCGCTGCAGTTTTGGCTGAAAGCGCGAGTCCCACGCGAAGCATGGGCACCCGGTTTGCTTCGCCTCAGGGTCAATCAGAAATGCGTTACAGCTCTGAAACCCTGGAAAGCGAACGACTGGTACCAATCAGGTGTAAGCCTGGGGACTTCCTCGAGGGTGAAAGTGGTGTCCACGGACGCGTCCACCTCGGGATGGGGAGCGCTGCTCGAGGGCAGACCGTTCTTCGGCCAGTGGTCAGAACGGGAGAAGCTCCTGCACATAAACTGCCTCGAAATGCTGGCAGTAGACAACGCGCTGACGCGTTTTTGTCCCCAAATAAAAGGTCACCACGTCTTGGTCCATTCGGACAACATGTCTGTGGTGTCCTACATAAATCGCCAGGGCGGCATCAGATCCGAGAAACTGTACAGGCTGGCAGAACGCCTCCTGGTATGGGCTCAGTGCAACCTGCGCTCGCTCAGAGCAGCGCACGTGCCAGGGATCATGAATATAGGACCAGACAGACTGTCCAGGAACAATGTTCCGGCAGGCGAATGGTCTCTACACCCACAGACAGTCCAACTGCTGTGGAAGAAATTCGGCAGAGCGGAAGTGGACCTGTTTGCGTCTCAAGAAAACGCTCACTGTCAAGAATTTTTCTCCAAGAGCAGGAGCGCGCTGGCCCATGTGTGGCCCCGCCGCCCGCTCTATGCTTTTCCCCCCGTCTCTCTCCTGCCTCAGGTGATAGAACGGATCAGGGAAGAAGGATGCTCAGTACTGCTGGTAGCACCGTTCTGGAAAAACCAACCTTGGTTCCCAGCCGTGATGCAGTTAGCAAGTACTGCCCCGTGGCCAGTACCAGTGAGGAGAGATCTCCTCTCACAGGCCCGCGGCTCGATCTGGCATCCTCACCCGGAACTATGGTCCCTTCATGTCTGGGCCATCAACGGGTACATGTTGGACTCCCTAAAGGAGTATTAAACACGATCACGCAGGCTAGAGCTCCGTCTACAAGACGACTCTATTCTTCGAAATGGTCAGTGTTTTCGGGCTGGTGCACAGCCCGTGGTGTGTCACCCACAAACTGTGATGTGACGGAGGTGCTTTCCTTCCTACAAGAGCTGTTGGATGGGGGCAGGGCCCCCTCCACGCTCAAAGTTTATGTGGCGGCTATAGCAGCGTTCTCAGAAACAACGCTTGGTCAGTCAATAGGAAGGAACGATTTAGTCATCCGCTTCCTTAGAGGAGCTAAGAGACTGAATCCTCCCAGACCTCCCTCAGTCCCCGTATGGGACCTTTCTACGGTTCTGGAAGCCATGAAAGGTGCGCCATTTGAGCCTTTACAGTCAATCGATTTGAAACACCTGTCTTTCAAAACGGTGTTTTTGCTGGCTCTCGCTTCAGTGAAGCGCATAGGGGATCTGCACGCGCTCTCTGTGAGCGCGGCGTGCATGGAGTTTGGGCCCAATGACTCAAAAGTTATACTCAAACCTAAGCACGGTTATGTTCCAAAATCCCTCAACACACCGTTTAGGGCGCAGATTATCTCTCTGTCAGCCCTACCGGTCCCTGATGAGGAAAGAGACGCGAGCCTCCTTTGCCCAGTCAGGGCATTACGAGCTTATGTGTCTCGCTCGTCTGTTTTCAGACAGACGGAACAGCTCTTTGTTTCGTTTAGCGGACGTTCTAAGGGACTAGCCGCGTCGAAACAGAGCCTATCCAGATGGATAGTTGATGCTATAGCGCTGGCATACGCCTCCAAGGGCATGCAGTGCCCTTTGGGTGTCAGAGCGCATTCCACGAGAGGCATGGCCTCTTCGTGGGCCTGGTCAAGTGGGATTGCCTTGCAAGATATTTGTATGGCGGCAGGCTGGGCCTCCCCGTCTACATTTATAAGGTTTTATAACCTAGAGGTTCCCGCCCTGCAGGCCAGGCTGCTGTCGGTCTAAACTACCAGTATTATCTGACCTGATGCGTTCAGCTCAGAATGCTGCGTTTACTGAGCACAGCTCAATTTTCGACAGTTTAAAGCTGGGCAAACTGTGTAAGACCCACATTTTTTCCCATCAGTTCAGGCCGTACCCCGCCCTGTCTGTATGATGAAATTTGCGTCCCTTCGACGCTACTTTATGTGGAAAAGTGAGGCTGCACCCCTCCTTCTTCCCGGACTCTCTGTGAGTTCACTGAGTGATTGTGCACTATATGTACCCCGGGCTTTCGCCCTTGGGTCTTTGGTGTCAGATCTCAGCATGCACGGCGTTTTACATTGGGTCCCCTAGCGTAAGATATCTTACGCAGTACGAGAGACCTCTCGTAAGAGAACGTACTCGGTTACTAACGTAACCTCGGTTCTCTCTAGAAGAGGGAACGAGTACTGCGTATCTTGCCGTGCATGCACACGCTCTGGTTGCTTCGATGATGAAAAACCAGATAATAGCTGCCTGCGAGCGATATTTATAGGCCTAGACCACGCCCATTTCGGCGGGACGTGACGCAGCGGGCGCGAAGTGCCCTGATTGGGTCTGACGTCACGCCAGGCCTCGCTCGATAGGCTGCTGCAGTTGCCGCAGAGCAGCCAATAGGCGCGCGAGCTGTCTCGCCTATGTCTGCATTGCTGCTGCAACGCGTTTTGCATTATTACAAAATTAAGGATAATTTTTGGCTTCAATATCTCGCGGAAAAGGATTTTCCCCTAGCGTAAGATATCTTACGCAGTACTCGTTCCCTCTTCTAGAGAGAACCGAGGTTACGTTAGTAACCGAGTACGTTCATCTATGATTATAAGCCAATTAACCACTTTTAGTGCTATTTAGCACCATTTTTGTTTTGAATAGCCATAGTTTAGCAAGTCGGAATACGGTCATTCCAACAGCGCTGGCGTGAACGCGCCTGGATCCACCACCAGTGTGATCGTAATCACCGATCACAGCGCAACTAAACACCTTCAGATCGAGCGAGGGATCATATCTGTCCGTCACTCAACTAATAAACAATTATTGACAGAAAGCGCTGTTTGTGGTGATTTCTCCAGATACAGGTGAGTTCAGTCTGACTGCATAGAGTCAATTATGAGTTCAGGTGTGATTTTAAAATGACCGTGTTATTAAAGTTTTAGTGATTAGCCTATTCAGGAGATTATATTATTGATGCTTTTACGATCATCCGTAATGTTTAGCCTATTAGTTTCAGTTTTGATGACTACAACGCGGTAGTTTGCCTTTCCTTTAGAAAATGGCCTTTTAGAATATAGACTGATCGAAATGTTTCGTGTGATAGTCGTAGCTATTATGTTAAATAAAAAAATAAAGCATTTAGAGCAACATTACTGCTCAGATGTCATATTAGAAAGCACAAGCTTTTATATCAGGTTGTAATGCGAAACACTAAATATAACTGTAAAATTATATTTTATATATTATATTAGATAAAATTATAAAAGTGTTGGACATGTTATAAACACAGCAACAATCTTATTCTTTAAAATGTAAAGTTAACTTTGGCTTCGTGTCACATTATTCATAGTTGAATTGTATCTAGTGTTAATAAAATCTGCCAAAACGCACACTCTTTATACACAGTAAATTCCACAGTGTTAAATCAACACTGCTCAGAGCAAATATGGTCCCACTCTACAGAGTGTTAAAGTAACACTAAAGCGGTGTTAAAGTTAATGAGATAATTAAGTGATTAATTTAGTGATGATTGAACATTATTGAAGACACCTACAGTTAACAAGCAGAATCACTGAAGGAGAAAAGCACAAATTGTAAGCCACCGTTATGGTGATGGCTGTTTGCTTTAGTTGGGCTCTTGACCCTTATATGTTTACTTTAGAGTTAGTTTGGCTGTTGTATCTGAGTTATAACTGCCAGATGAACAAAGAAAAAAAAAGTGATCTGATGGTGTTGGTTATATTATGAAATTCATCATTTGAACTTGATCACTGAACTCATTATGATCCTTATTTCTGACTTCGATTTATGTTGTTGGTTACAAAATAACTGTGAATCTGCATAAATATCCAGAATTTTTTATATAATATAAAGGATTTCTTAAAAGTTGTTTAAAACAAAAAAAATCTTTCCTTTAGGCACACACAGACGTCAAGATTCAGTCTATGCATCTCAACAATGGTGACGAGCAGAATATTCAATTAGGGAAAGTAAATTAAATAGACAATTCAGATCATAATTTATTCATACCGCAATGCATGATGGGAGCCATTAATGAGTTGTGATTGGTGGCAGCCACTGCAACATGCTTTATTATTGTCACCATTGTTGAGATTCACAGGCTGATTATTGATGTCTGTGTTTCTAAATAAGTTAATTTGAAAGTGTTTTGATCAGAACAATGTTTATGAAATATTTTGGATTATAAGTAAAGTATTGATAATCATAAGCTGTTAAAATCACAAAGCTGCTGGTAACAAGATAAACCAAACTATCTCAATAAGTTTCATTTTTCAGATCACAGCATGATTATGTCAAAACATAACCAACACTATCAGATCACACTTTTACTTTGTTCATTTGACTGTTATACATCAATAACAGCAGACAAACAACAGTAAAATTTAAAGTAAACATATAAGGGTCAAGAGCCCAACTAAAGCAAACACCCATCACCATAATGGTAACTTACAATTTATGATTTTCTCCTTCAGTGATTCTGCTTGTGCTTGCATTTTCAAGATTATACTGGATAATTTCGAGAACGTGAAAGAAAAAAGAAAAAAACTCACCAGTCTAAATAGCCTATGTCTTTAGTAGGGAAGAACAACCTAACACTTTTAATTTTTTTTTCAGTACTGTTTGTGAAAAAATTGTCTCTCATTGATCTCACACATATTTATGTGGTTTTGTTTCATTAATACAGTGTATACTTTTTTCCCATTTTTATGGCATTTTAGATTAAGAGTCTCACTCTGAATGTTTGGAACACTAAGGCCCCGTCCACACTACTGCGTTTTCGTTTAGAAACGGAGAATTAAAACGAATACGATCTCCGTCCACACCAGCGTTTTAGCTGCGTATTAGAATTGATCTCCGTCCACATTATATGACAGCTTAAAATGTTATCTGATCTAATAATAATAAAAAAAAAATATATATAGGCTATATATATACAAGACAAACTAAAATATTTTGTCAATAAAATACAATTATTAACTTTATCATATAAAATAATGGCATTTTTTAAAATAGAATACCATGGTTCTAATAGGGACACATTGTAACACAGTGTGACAACATGCCCCATCTGCGCAACTGGGATTTAAACCCTGTTAGTGTCTTCTGCTGGTTAGTGAAACATTAAAGAACTATCTCAAATGTTAAATAACAGATATAAGATTTAAATAATATCAGATTTGTCTCATTTTAAATAAACGAAAAAACAGAGATGAAAAATTAACTTAAGAAATGTACTTTTGCTGTGGTTAAATGTTCAGTGATATCTTCCAATGATATAGTGTTTATATGGCAACTAGTAAATACACTAAGTTTCGCCATGCTGGCATGTGTGGAAAGTTTTAAACCATGTGTGTTACAACTATAGCCCCGCGTTAGGTTATGCCACACTCACCCCTATTTTTATTACATGTGCCATAACAATACATTATATATCATATATATAAGAATTTACAAAAAAATATTGTATGTGTTTGTATGTGTCTGAGAGTTCAGGAAAGCTTGACAGACAAAATAGCTGATTTAATTGGGGGTGTTATTTTCGTCACACTCAGTTACGAGGTATATTTTGGTATATTTACAGGTAGCCTATATTTTAAATTCACAATGGCACAATTTGGCAAAAAAAAAATTGTATCAGTGGATTATCATCGGTTGTTTAACAGTATAATTAACAGACAGCGGTCAGATGTTAAATGTTTAGATAATATCCTATATTACCTCGCACCCTTTGACCCTTAAAATTGAAGCATCAAGATTGAATTCGCACTCAGCTTCTGTGAACAGTAAATCCTCCCTTTGATTTGATTGGTCATCTAAAAATTTTTTTACTTGGATGAGAGCTGAAAGACCGCTGAGGCGGACCACCCTAAAAAAAAAAAAAAAAAAATTAATAAAGATCTCATCCTAAAATGTCACCCTAATAACATTTAGAGCAGTGCCAGGCAGAGCAATACAGATGGTAACCAACCAGAATGCCTATTACCGCCGCGCCAGCCACCGCGAGATGGTCCTCACTGCAGAACATGAAATCCACTGGGAGGAGTCGGATCTAGATCCAACTCCTCCCACCTTACATACACCTAAACCTACCCATCTCCACCCCCTGATCCCTAAACCTACCCATCTCCACCCCTTAATCCCTAAACCCACCCCTAAACCTACCAATCTCCACCCCTTTATCTGGATCCAACTCCGCCCCCCCTCCGGATCTCGTGTTCTGCATTGAGGTGCTACTGGCCACCGCGGCAAATCTACCGCGGCGAAAATAAACCAGTCGCATTTCAAAGTCATTCGCGAAATGACCGCCAGGTGGCGCAAAGGGATATTGTGCAAAACAGCAGCAATTGCTGCATTTTTTCAATTGCCGTAAGTGGGGTTAATGTCAATTAACTATAAGGATGAAATACTACAACTATGGTAAACAGAATAGAACATTTTATAAGGCCAAAAAAAATAGAATAACAAGTTAAAAATAGAGACGATTATAACCTGTAGGCTATTTCATATTGTAGGCCTAGACGTTGGTGAGCGACACGCCTATTCCACGGGGAGCAGTGCGATAAAAACACACACACAAACACACACACACACACACACACACAAAAAACAAATTTGATGCCAAAAATAACAAACAAAATTAAATTATGTGCAATGAAGCTGATTATTTGTACTATTCTATTGAAGAACGAGATGAATGTAGAGCGCTTCTGTATCAAGAATATCAAATTTTGGGGACGTGTCCACCTCAATGTCTACAGATATTGTGTTAATGCAAGCAGCATAGCACCAACTCAACACTCCCTGAACACACAGAAGGTGATGTGGTGACTTTGTCCAGTTAACAGGTGGGTGAGATCTGAGTCTGACCAAGTCACCCGTGAGTTCACAGCTGTGAATGATTTCCTTTGTATTGAGGGTTTTATTTAAGTTTTAGCACCATTTTTATGGCATTTTAGATTAAGAGTCTCACTCTGAATGTTTGGAACACTAAGGCCCCGTCCACACTACTGCGTTTTCGTTTAGAAACGGAGAATTAAAACGAATACGATCTCCGTCCACACCAGCGTTTTAGCTGCGTATTAGAATTGATCTCCGTCCACATTAAAACGACTGAAAACGCGGATCACGTGACCATTCACCAACACTGGGCATGCGCGTGCCGGTGTAAACAAAACTTCATTGATAAAATTATCCCACCATGCGCTGGTTCTTCCCGGGTTAACCCAAAACCGACGCTCCATGTACGGTCGATACCGCCGCTGCACACGGGAATTGTCACAGATCGCTCGAATAATAGCTTGCCTCCGGCGCATGTAGGCAGTTATAGCAGTGTAAAATGCAGAATTTACTTGCATAACAGCTGCTTGCAAAGATATACGCCATGACTGATGACACCCAATCATAGAGCCGAGCGTGAGCCTCTACTACGTCATCGTTTCTAAAGTCCTCCGTTTTGACCCGTCCACACTAAAACGCCCTCCGGAGATTCAAAACGAAAAACAGGTCAGCAGCGTTTCTAAACTTCTCCGTTTTGGGTCTCCGTTTTTGCCGTTTTAGTGTGGACGGGAGGTGCAAACGTAGCAAAAGGTCTCCGTTTTTAAACGAAAACGCAGTAGTGAGGACGGGGCCTAAGTGCAGTCAAATAAACTAATTAATTGTCTTTGCAGTGAAATGGCAGAAGCCAATATTTCAGTGGATCAGGACCAGTTCATTTGTTCAGTGTGTCTGGATCTATTGAAGGATCCAGTGACGGTTCCCTGTGGACACAGTTACTGTATGAGCTGCATCACTGACTGCTGGAATCAGGAGAGAATCTACGGATGTCCTTTATGCAAACAGACCTTCACACCAAGACCTGTTTTAGGTACGAATGTGGTGTTTGCTAAAATGGTGGAGAAACTAAAGAAGACAAGACTCCAATCTTCTCCTGCTCCTGGCACTCGTCCTGTTCCTGCTCCTCGTCGTCGTCCTCACACTGGATCTGGAGATGTGCAGTGCGACTCCTGCACTGGAAATAAACAGAAAGCAGTGAAGTCGTGTCTGGAGTGTCAAAGCTCTTACTGTCAAATTCACCTTGAACAGCATGAGAGTCTCTTCAGAGGTAAAGGACACAATCTGATGGACGCCACTGGACGACTGCAGGAGATGATCTGCCCTCAACATGGTAAAATGCTGGAGATTTACTGTCGTACTGACCAGCGGTGTATCTGTATGCTGTGTTTGGTGGATGAACACAGAAATCATGACACTGTATCAACTGCAGCAGCGAGGACAGAGAAACAGGTACTGCTTCATACTGGATCCCATGAGTGACAGTTAATGTTATTTCTTTCCACTTTCATTATGTGCCTTTGTCTCAATCAGGGTAATTGAAATGATTAAATATTTTCATTTTTCTGTAGCATTTCATAATTTATTATTATTATTTCTGTTTTCTGCAGAGTCATTTGGAGGAGAAACAGAGAAACATCCAAAAGAGAATCCAGCAGAGAGAGAAAGATCTTCAGGCACTGAGAGAGGCTGTGGCGTCTCATAAGGTGAGTTTGGAGAAGAGAAGTTTCCTTTCTGTCGGTCATGTTCGACATTGTGTCAAAATGACAGGTTGGGGGTCGTCCTTGGGAGCCCCAATCACCTCTGGGAATATAAGAAAAGGTCAATGAAATTGGTGTGCAGAATATACGTGCCAGGCCACGCCCCTTATAAACAGGTAAAGGTGGCCTGCATGCAAAGCACATTTCAGCTTTGTTCTTCGGAGCCCAAACTCTTGCATGAGAAGTGACTTCTCTTTCATCTCGTATGCTTGGCATACCGCACATACAGCGGTCTCTCTCTCTCTCGAGTGTGTACAGATAAGTGCAAGACAGTTCCCCTGGGTGCTTCAGCGGCCTAAAAAAGAAATGTCCTTTTCCAAGAACAAATTTTCTCTAAAAGAGTTCTTACACAGCGGTTCAGTGGTGTCCTTTTCACTTCAGCCAGAGGCGAGGACGCTGCTGCACTGAGGCAGGAAATCACGACCCCTATAGCTAAGGATGCGAAAGAGCCTGTTCCCCAAGCCGAGATGAAGGCGGCATTTTACAGCCCCTACTTCATTGTACCCAAAAAGGGTGGTGGGTTGAACCCAATCTTGGATCTGCTAGCACTGAATTGGGCCCTGCACAGGCTCTCATTCAAGAGGCTCACAGTCAGACGCATTCCACCATGACATCTGTCCCTGTCTCCCTACGTCTTCACGAAGGTTGCGGAGGCTGCTCTTGCCCCATTAAGGGAGGTGGGCATTCAAAATACTCAACCACCTTGACGACTGGTTACACAGGAACATGATCTTCCAGCTCCTTGCCCGATTGGGACTTCGAGTCCACTGGGAAAAGAGTGAGCTCTCCCCTGCGCAGAGCATCTCTCCTCGGAGTGGAGTTGGACTCGGTGGCCTTGACAGCACATGTTTCTCAACACCACGCTCAGTCCATGCTGAACTGCTTGAAACTGTTCTAGCACAAGACAGCGGTTCAACTGAAATATTTTCAGAGACTCCTGGGGCTTATGGCTTCCTCAGCCGTGGTCACGCTGCTAGGGTTGTTACATATAAGACTGCTGAAGAATTGGCTTCAGGCCCGAGTCCCGAGATTCAAGGACACACATTGCATGACCATCACACCGATCTGTCACCATCTATTCAGCCCTTGGTCGGACTTCGATCTTCGCAACGGAAGTGAATCCATCAATCAAAACTAACTTAAGCTGGACAATAACTTTATCCTAGAGCTACTGTAAAGCCAAAACAATCTCTTTTACTGTAATTTCCTATTATCACTGTAAAGCTGCTTTGAAACTATTCATATTGTTAAAAGAGCTGTATAAATGGTGACTTGACTTGACTTTGTGTTTCTTGGGCAGGATTTCCCTTAGAACAAGTGTCCTACATCATGTCCTACATCATGTCCTACATTATATCACGAAAGATGTATCCAAGACAGGCTGGGGCCCCGTGTGCAACCGACATGCGGTCTCGGGGTTATGGACAGTGCCCCATCTGCACTGGCACATCAACCGCCTAGAGTTTTTGGCTGTGCTGTTGGCCCTGAGAAGGCTTCAGCCATTGATTCAGGGCAAGCACGTGTTAGTCTGCACAGACAACAGCGAAAGTGGCATGTATAAATTGTCAGGGATTTGCTCCCTTCACATGTTACAACTTGCCCGCCATCTCCTCCTCTGGAGTAAGCAGCAGCTGAAGTCACCTTGCACCATTCACATCCTGGGCGACCTCAATCGCACAGCCGATGCACTCTCGCGACAGAAGAATGTAGACTTCATCCACAGATGGTCCAGCTGTTTGGGAGTCGATTGGCGAGGCACAGGTAGACCTGTTTGGCTCTTAGGAATCCTCCCACTGTGCTCTGTGGTACTCTCTGACCTCGGCCCCTCTCGGCCCGGATGCTCTGGTGCACAGCTGGCCTCGGGGCCTATGGAAGTATGTATTTCCCCCAGTGAGCTTCATTGCACAGACACTGCACAACAATCTGGCACTCTGGACCTTGTAGATGTCATTCTTCAGGCATATCAGACCCAAAATGTACCATGCCCACTCTGGATATTGCCTCCTCTTCAGCATTGGCACTCTGTACTTCTCTAGCAGATATATGTAGAGCTGCGAGCTGGGCTACGCCCAAAATCTTTGCTAGATTTTACAATCTCCGAATGGAAGCAGTCTCGTCCCGAGTTTTCTGTGATATCCTGTAAGCTTCGGTTGAGCTGGCTGGGTGTAGTGGGTGTACTTTCAATTCTCTGAGGTGATAGTTTGCCCTTTTTTCGGTCTAGGTGAGTTCCACTTGAATGGCAAACACTATGTCAACTTTCTCCATCACTTAGCACTCGTACAGTAGTCGAGTTTTGTGAAGGAACTCGCTACCAGGCCCATTACTCATGGTTTGTCCCTTTCCAGGCGAGTCCTTGTAATCTGGCTAGTGCTCCGTATGTAGTGGTACCCTACAGTGACCCCATACAATGTTTTCTGCCACCGTTCAGTTTTCCTAGCGGTGAACCCAGTGTCTCCAATACAAGTCACTATGACAAGTAGTCTTCCCCTCTGTGGAGCACACCATTGAGACTTTCCCCTATATAGTACTTCCCACTGGCGAGTCCATTGGATGTATTTTCCACATGTTTACCTCTCTTTTGAGCAGGATGTGGTTTCTGTAAGTGTCCCTTTCTCTCTGAGAAAGATAATGCTTCCCAGCGTTAACAACAAGGTGTACATAGCAGTACATTCTCTAAGCTTTGGCTTACTGCCTAAAAAAAATTCAGAAGAGACCCTACAGCTGCAGTGACTCCAGATTGGTGAGTAGATCTAAGGTAATTTACCATGGGCGTTAGAAGGTTACGAGTGATCGCTGCTGCGCTTGTTGTTTGCATGCAGAGGCTTGTCCGCATTTGCACCACATTATCTTGTGACACGGTACAGTATTTATGCCGTTTAGTACAGGGACCCCCAACCTGTCGATTCAACACAACATCGAACGTGACTGACAGAAAGGGAACATAACGGTTATGCATGGTATAAACCTCGTTCCCTGATGGAGGGAACAGAGACATTGTGTTCCTCCTACCACAACTCTGTACTGAATGCTGAATAGCCGAGACACTACCTTGGCTCCTCAGCAAAAAACCTGAAATGTGCTTTGCATGCAGGCCACCTTATATATCCGTTTATATGGGCCGTGGCCTGGCATGCAAATTCTGCACACCAATTTCATTGGCCTTTTCTTAAACTCTCAGAGGTTATTTTGTGGCTCCCAAGGACGACCCCCCACCTGTCAGATCGACACAACGTCTCTGTTCCCACCATCAGGGAATGAGGTTTACCTTATGTAACTGAGACGTTTGAGTCTCAGTTTGGACTTTCCTCCAGTGCTGGAGCTCTGCTTGCCCCACTGAAGCCACTGTGTGATGTGTGTGTGTGTGTAACAGCGCTCTGCACAGACGGCAGTGGAGGACAGTGAGAGGATCTTCACTGAGCTCATCAGCTCCATAGAGAGACGTCGCTCTGAGGTGAAGGAACTGATCAGAGATCAGGAAAGATCTGCAGTGAGTCGAGCTGAAGAACGGCTGGAGCGACTGAAGCAGGAGATCGATGATCTGAGGAGGAGAGACGCTGAGCTTAAGAAGCTTTCACACACACACGATCATGTTCATTTCCTCCAGGTAACAGAGATCTTCTCAAACACTGAGGTTTTTAACAAGCTTCTGGAATTACAGTGAGTTTGTGTTTTTGTCTTTGTGTCTGTAGAGTATGTCGTCTGTCTCTCTCTCTGGATCTACAGATGAATACACTGTCAGTTCTCATCTGTCTTTCGATGATGTAGTGAAATCTGTCTCTCAACTCATAGACATACTGCAGCAGTTCTGCAGTGAGGTGACAGAAAACATATCTGGAAGAGGTAAATACTGATTTATTCTCAAAAAAGAGTTCAGCACCATTCATTAAATATATAATAAATAGTTAAATTTAATTTCTTTATAAGAATTAAACTACAGATGTGTATGGTGCCCATAGTGAAAACCGTCCAGGTCATTCTGTCTCCTGAATATCAGACCAGAGAGGAGTTTCTACAATGTAAGTTACTATGAAAACACACACAAGTCTAAAATCCAGTCTAGTGGGAGAGTTTACATCTGTAGTTGTAAATTCTCATCCGTAGTTTAAAGCTGTAGAGTTTGACTGTTTTATGCGAAAATGAATGGCATGATTCAAGATAACTTTTTTCTTTACTTTTTTTTTTTCATGGTTTGCAACAAACAAATTAAAATAATTATAAACATATTTCATTGTAGATTAGCTGTATCTGCAACACATCAGTGATGTCATTTTACAGTAGTGAAAAACACATTTGGCCATTGGGAAGTGCAGATATTTTGATATTAAACTTAAATTAAAACTTTCTTTCTTCAGTGAAACACAAAGGAAGATATTTTGACAAATGTCTTAGAAAAATGTTTTTTCTTAGTCCATACATGAAAGCCAATGTTTAACCCCAATGCTCTTCAAAATATGCACTTTTGTGTCCCACAAAAGAAAGTAAGTTATAATATGACAGCATGAGTAAATTATGGCAGAATTTACAGTTTGGGTGAACTATTTTATTAATAGAGCAAAGAGAGACCATGTCATATTTTTTTCTAAAACTATTCATTTTGATAGAATATTTGTTGTAAATTTCAGTTTTATATTCATCTTCATCAGATTCCCATCTGTTGACTCTGGATCTGAACTCAGTGAATAAAAGACTACACCTGTCTAAGAGAAACAAACTGATCACTGTCACTGACACAGATCAGCCATATCCTGATCATCCAGACAGATTTGAACATTGGTGGCAGGCGATGTGTAGAAAGAGAGTGACTGGACGCTGTTACTGGGAGGTGGAGTGGAGCAGCAGTGATGGGAGATCAGGAGTGTCTATATCAGTGACATATAAGAGCATGAACAGGAAGGGAAATAGTAGGGAGAATGTATCTGGGAATAATGATCAGTCCTGGAGATTGTTCTGCTGTCCTGACTATTGCTCATTCGGTCACAATAACATTGAGACTGTTCTCCCTGTAGTGCCCAGCAGTAGAATAGGAGTGTATGTGGATCACGGCGCAGGGATTTTGTCCTTCTACAGCGTCTCAGACACAATGAGTCTCATCCACAGAGTCCAGGCCACATTCACTCAGCCACTCTACGCCATGATTGGATTAGATAATCATACATCTGTGAAACTGTGTCGTCTGACCAATTAAATCATACATAGATATATTATTTCGTCATATCCACTACTGAACTTTTAATAATCACAGATATATTGAGTAAAACTTCTCCCCAAATGAGTATAATAATGGCTGCAATGTGAGAACTGATAATGAATGTTGAAAAATGTTAAATGTGATCTTTTTTGGTGAAACTTCATGAAACTCTTGTTTGTCTATCAGAAGTAGCTTTAAAATCTCCAAATAAAAGAAATACAGTTGCAAGAATAATTTTGTATTCACATTGAGCATTTTCACATTGAGATCCTTGGAGGAAAAAAAAAGGTGGTCTGAAATTAATTTAACTTATTAACACAATCTGACTAAGCTATGTGTAACATAATGCACAGATTCAGTATACTGATAGTATACTGAATCTGTGCATTATGTCTTAAAGAGACAGCAGCCTAATGTTAATCAAACAACAAAAGACAAGGAAATCACTCACTGCTCTTGATTGAATTGCTTTTGTAACTTTGATAAGGATTAATCTTTAATTTATACAGTCAAATATGCAATGTTATTTTACATTTGATTACTTTATTCTATTTCTGTAACTGTTAGTAGACATGAAAAACCTGAAAAGCACTGTTTATTTTATTAGTATCTTTGCTCTATTGTATTTATTTGTGCTGTTGCTTGTAGTTATTATTATTTTTATTTTTTTATGACAGTAGTCCTTTTTCCCTGAACGTAGTAGCACATACATACCAAACTGTTAACCTAAAACCGTGATACAAACCGAACCGTGAGCAATTTGAACAGTTGCACCCCTAGTCAGTACTGAGCTTGTCTGAGTTTATTATGAAATGTAAGACAAAAATAATGTTTTCAAACATTTTCAGACGTTTATCCAAAATTACGTTTTAATAGTATTTTCGTGCTGTTATCGTGGGGGCAGGTAGATGTGTGACGTAGCCATGCACACTTACTAGACCGTCTCATTCTAGCGTTTCATTGCTGAGGAGGACACTAGCCTACACGCCTCAGAAAGACTGAACTAGGAAGGACACAATCTTGGTAGGGTGCAGCTTTCTGTTTGAGAAACACCCCTTATGTTTCTCTTTTCTTCAGTGATACTGCTTGTTAACAGCAGGTGTTCATCACTAATGCTCAGTCATCACTTAATTAATCTCTTAATTATCCCATTAAAGGTGAACTAAGTAACTTTTTTTACCTTAACTGAACAGCTTCGGAGTCATTGGAATGGTTATATTACTTATTTCGGGTTGAATGGTGGTCGTTTCGCACCCCCCTGGTGCCCGTGAGCGGAAAATACGCACTTGCAACTTTGAGCCGGCGGGCCGCCGGCCGCTGCGTCAGGAAGTCTCGCGTGATATCAGGTCTCGCGATGTAAACAATTGCTTTACGGCCAAAAGAAATCTGCTAAAATGCTGTCATTATTGCGCTCCCTCACGCTGTCCGAACCCGAATGAAGAAGACGTTTTAAAGAACGTCCCATCTGCTTTGTTGTCGTTGATCTATAGCCTCTGGTGTCTGAGAATCAACAACGAGTTTTTACAACAGTGTTGTCAAATATCTATTCCGAAGCTGTGGGGGGAGCTCTAGAGAGAAACCTGCGAGCAAAAAGCGAGAATACAGCGAAGAAGTCCCGAAGCTACTGAGTGCTGCTTTAACCTTAACACTGCTTCAGTGTTATTTAAAGGTAGAGACACACCAAACCAACATCAAATAACTAGTGCTTATGAATAACTGTGTTGTCGCCTTGCGTCGCCTGCGTTGGAGAAAAAAAAATGCACTTGAACACACCGAAAGGACTACTGTCACGCTGCTAACGTGGTGTATAACAAGAGAGCGCACGAAGACGAAGATAATACTACTAATCCAAATAAGTGATATTTATTCCAGGAAGACGACAAGTACACACACTCACAGGGTAAACACATACAATCACCAACAGAACAGGGAGACTTTAGAAGGGAACTAATGAGGGAGAACGTAATCAGGGAGAACAGAAACAGTTGCAAATGGTTAACTAATCAAGATACACAATGAGGGCAAATGAACCGAACAAGAAAAGACAAACTAAATGAAGACATAACTGTTACAACTACAGGCGACTGTCAACTGGCATGTGCGTTCTGTGCCTGCGTGTAAATGAGATATCTGTCTATTTAAGCAGATATATTCGTCATTCAAAAAGGGAAAGCAAAACTAAGACTGCAGGTATATAAAGCATAAACAAAGCAGCGCTCGCTTATCGTTTTGAATAAAAATTATGCTGATCACGTTCTTTATTTCACTCTGCTCATGTTGGAATACATTAATGTAGGCTAACTGTTACTTCGTGTGTTAGCAGGGAAGATATTAATTCTGGATATTACCAAAGACTTCAGATACCGCCGTGATAGATCCTCTATGTAATTAATTTAAGTCTACTTTAAGGACATTTGGAAAAGCCTACAGAGGACACTACCTAGAAACAGCCTTCAACGTGACCCAGCGGACGGGTGCTAAGCAAAAGGTAAGCATTACATCAATCAAGCGGAATTGACCAAAACACAACTCATCTCAAGTGTCATTTAACGTTACATGGACAAAACGATGAATAAAAGCAGATTTGTAACGCTTAGCTTTTACTCTGAATCTGTGCCCGACTGATGGAAGATGACCGCATGCGCAGTAACCTACTCCAAAAGTCCGTCTGCGCTGCTGTGGTTCAAATGTCTTGTGCGTGCCCCCATAAATCTCTTTCATTCACAGACATAAGATATTATAATCAACATTTGTTAAGGATAATGTTTGGTATTTGTTGTGTCCTTTTGCTAGCAAATATTTTATAGTATATCTCCAAGATAAACGTTAATTCATTTAAAATCTTTGATGGATTAAGTAATTTCCCATATAATATCCAAATGTCATCTTAATAACAAAAATAATACATGTAATGGAGACCAGGGACCATGTCACTACGTTCTCCATGGGATACAAAAGAAGTGACGTCTTTTGTTCCCACGATGTTTCTGGAACGTTACCCAAGATTCTAAAAAATAGAACGTTATCACATTAACAGTTAGCCTACCTGTTGACCAAAGGACGACGACATGCGCAGATTTAGCACAGAGACAAAATTCTGCACAGTTTTGTATCGCCAAGAAAATAAAACACAGGATAAAATGATGATAATGCACATTATGAAAAAAACAACAAAAAAAACATCAGTTGTACCCAGTAGGCTAATATAAAATGTGAGGTAATAGTGCAGTGTTTGTTTTAATTTGCTTAAATGAACTGTGTGTAACTTTATTTTAGAACGGGTGAATACAGGAAATGTCTGACTTCACACAACCTCTTCAAGTGTGTGATTTAACGTCTCTTATCTGACTTTACCGCTCTTCTCATCGACCAGTAGCGCTTGGAAACGCCGCGAATTACTTCAGATCGACTGACGGATAATTTGTCCGTCACTCAACTAAAGAGTAAAAAAAAAAAAAAAAAACAGGAATCAAAGACCAAAGAGGCTCTGTTTGGTGATTTTCTCCAGAGAAAGGTGAGTTCAAAGTTCACAGGGCGCTTTCAATTATGACTTCTTTATTGAGGGATTATTCAGTTTCGTAAATATATATATATATATATATATATATATATATATATATATATATATATATATATATATTATATATATATGATTCGAATAAACCGGAGGTAAACAGAAAAAAATGCCTTTATTTAGTAGAATATAGATTCTCAAAATGTTTAGTTTGACAAGTTGCTTTCGTCCCTATAGCGATATCTATGTCTATAGCTGCATTTATGTCCAGACGCCACACGCATTCGCTGTTCCTGTAAATATAATTTAGGTCCTTTAACTCTTTCCCCGCCAGCGTTTCTTTATTTTATATATATATATATATATATATATATATATATATATATATATATATATATATGTGTGTGTATATATATATATATATATATATATATGTATGTATATATGTATGATGATTTGCTGCTCAAGAAACATTTATGTTTATTATCAGTGTTTAAAAAAGTTGCTGGATTTTATTTTTGCAGGAGCCGTGATTACATTTCCAGCCTCGAGCTAAAGCAGCTTTCCGAGTTTGTCGTCTCTCTCTCTCTCTCTCTCTCTCTCTCTGGATCTACAGTCGCTTCACTGTCAGTTCTCATCTGTCTTTTGATGATGTAGTGAAATCTGTGTTTCAAACTGCAGTCAGTTCTGCTAAAAGATAGTAAAGATGTCTTCCACAAGTAAGTTTGGGATTCATTTATTCACAGAAATGATTTCAGCAACATTTATTAAATGTATAAAACGCTCTAGATTGTTAGAGAATCAGATTTTTTTGAGAATGTTTTTGAGATTTGTTTCTCTGTAGTGAAAACCGTCCAGGTAATTCAGTCTCCCGAATATCAGACCAGAGAGGAGTTTCTACAATGTGAGTTACTATGAAAACACACACACACACACACACACACACACACACACACACACGTGTAAAATCCAGTTTGACTGTTTTATGCTACATTAACTGTATAATATTTAAAAAATAAAAATAAAAAAAAAGACGTAAAAATCATTAATGAAAAATGATCATAAACAAATTTTATGATTAATAAGTTGCATTTTATGAGTACAGCCACTTTATATAAAAGCAAGCAAGTTGACATTAAACATTAAAAACATAAAAAAAATGCTTTATGAGTTTATGAGTGCAAATGCATCTCATGGTGACTGTAACAAATTGCAGTAACATTAGCAGGAAACATATTATGTTGCCTTTTAAAGAGCCTTTAATTTGCATGATGTGAAATAATATGTTTATATCCGATTAAACAATTACAAAAATAGTTCTTAATTGCTGCCCTATATGACATTCTATGGGTGAAAATGGATTGAGGTTTCGTCGGCTAAGTATCTCTAATAATTTGCTTATAATCACATTGATGGTCGGACTGAAAAGTTTCTGCTTCAGTTTCTGAACACGGAGACCAACACACCAACACATTGCGCATATGTTGACATTTTGTTCATGTACACTAATGTGTGAATCAGATTGCAATGTTTACGAATGTTTACAGGGTCCGTAGAAGGTGCTCAAAGTGCTTGAAGTACTTGAATTTGACATTTTTAAATTTAAGTCCTGGAAACCCTTAAAAACAGCCATATTTATGAAGAGGTACTTGAAAAGTGTTTGAATTATTGAAAGACAATACATGTGAAATTAGTGTTTAATTTTATCGATGAAACAATCTTTTCAGGTAAAATGAACACTGCAGCCCGTCTGTATAGATATAGAGCCATTTC
Source organism: Leuciscus leuciscus (assembly GCF_965113295.1). Taxonomy (NCBI): domain Eukaryota; kingdom Metazoa; phylum Chordata; class Actinopteri; order Cypriniformes; family Leuciscidae; genus Leuciscus; species Leuciscus leuciscus. The sequence goes on along the minus strand of NC_138725.1, from coordinate 32,663,510 downwards.
GCATGGCTATGTGTGTGATATTGCTCATATAAATATCCAAGTATATGATACAGTTTTCATTCTTCAGGTCAATCATATATTCATTGGAGAAAAAATCCATTTGAATAAGGAAATGGATATCTTTGTCATATTATCCTTTCAATGGTTAAAGTTAACAGGCATTTCTTGTGCTGCTCTTTATTTGTACCATTTTGTTTTATTGGTTTATTTTTGTTTATCTGTTTAAAGGGGTCATGACATGAGAAACCAAATTTGCATTGATCTTTTGGTATATAAGAGGTCTTTGTACCATTACAACTTCCTGCAAGTTTCAAAGCTTAAGACGTCCTCCCCATTATAAACAAAGCATTTATTTAATCAAGCTCTAATTACAGCTCGTTGGGGATCCATGGTAAGAAGTGACGTCACGGTACGAAGTGACGTACCAGTCGTTTGCATATGACCGCCTCCAGCGCAAGACAACTACGCCTCATTTCACATCATCGCATTGTCAGGCCCACAGGTGTTCAGTCGATGTGCAGCAAGTGGGTCTGTTTACAAGAATATAGCGATGACACAGATGTGCTGTTCCTGGCTGAGGACAAACAAAATGTTTGAATACGCTGCCGAACGATCCAGACGTCAGGGGAAAATGGATGCAGTTTATTTTTTGCCCGACATCTCAGTCACGGCAGTGTTAATTTAAGCGTGTGTTCTCTACATTTCAAGGATGACTGTTTTGAGAACAAATCGCAGTAAAAAAACGTTTGCTTAAAGATCAGGTCGTGCCGACTATTCTGGGCCCAACAACGACGCCGCAAACTGTAAGTAATGTATTTCATCTTAAAACTACTTTTAGCCAATGACGTTAGCCAATCATAACAGTGGGCGTTAACACTGAACTCTTAAAGAGAAAACACCCCCAAAACAGACTGTTTGAATCAGAGGATGAGAAACAGGATGGGAAAAGGTCATAAATCACAAAAAAAAAAAAAAAAAATCCAACAAACTATAGCAATACTATAATTGCACCTAAGGGAACATAATAAAAAATAAAATAAAAACCATGTCATGACCATGTAATGAAGAATTTGAAAGATAAAGATATTGTTTGAGTGAGATCTTTGATTGTAATCCTTGAAAACTAAAAAAGTAGTGCTTGAAAAGTCCTGGAATTTCATTTTACATAACCTGTACGAACCCTGTGTTTACAAACTTTCAGAATGTGGATTGGATTCATTCAGATTGATCTTTGCATGCAAGTAATAAACAATTATGCATTTATCTTCATCAGATTTCCATCTGTTGACTCTGGATCTGAACTCAGTGAATCATTGGCTCCGTCTGTCTGAGGGAAACACAGTGATCACTTTCGCTGACACGTATCAGCCGTATCCTGATCATCCAGACAGATTTGATTGTTGGACCGAGGCGTTGTGTGTGGAGAGTGTGACTGGACGCTGTTACTGGGAGGTGGAGTGGAGATGGGAGATTAGGAGTGGATATATCAGTGACGTATAAGAGCATCAGCAGGAAGAAAGAAGGTCCTGAAAGTGCAGCTGGACGAAACAATCAGTCCTGGACTTTGTTCTGCTCTCCAGACTACTGTTCATTCTGGCACAATAACATTGAGACTGTTCTTCCTGTAGTCAGTGTCTCCAGTAGAATAGGAGTGTATGTGGATCAGTCCGCAGGGATTTTGTCCTTCTACAGCGTCTCAGACACAATGAGTCTCATCCACAGAGTCCAGACCACATTCACTCAGCCGCTCTACGCCATGATTGGATTAGAAAATGATACAACAGCAAAACTGTGGCGTCTGACTAATTAACTCACACATCTACACTGTTAACCCTTGCTGTAAAAAAAGCCGTAATTCAGACAGTATCATACCATTTTCCATTAAAACAGTAATATACCCTAGAAAACAAAAATAGCCTACAGGAATATACTGTAAATGAACAGTGCTCCAAATCGACACTCAGAGGCTGTTTTCCCAATCACACCCTATACCCTCATTCACTATTCCCTACATTAGTTCACTAATATAGTCCACTTGACAGAGTGAATGAAAAGAAGAGAGTGAATTGAGAAACTGATGAACACCTGATGAGCAGAATCACTGAAGGACAGAGAAAAAAGAACAGAAAAAAGAGAAACACAAGAACTACAACTGACTTCCAGTAACACTGAGTGTGAAACCAGTTTACAAACCAGTTTATGATTATTTCTTTCATACATGTACAAAAGTTATTGTTGAGAATTAACAGATTTAGTTAATAATAAAATTTGTTGTCACCATAATGGAGATCAGTATTTGCTTTAGTTGGTCTCTTGTCCCTTGACTTCTTACCTTTCATCTCTCTCTGACTGCTGTAACAGTGAGTTTATAAAACACATTTGATATGGCAAGAAAAAGTCAAGAGATAGTTGATCAGGTGTTTTTGTTCTTTTGTGATGATGTCACAATCATCTTGGACTATCTGATTTTCAGATTTTTCCTGTATATATTAATTGAAATTATGGGTATGTCATTTTTAGCATAAATCTGTGTATCTACAAAATGAAATCAATATTTCTATAATCAGGTCTTCTGAAAAATAACAATCATATAGTTCATTCAATTTTATTTTACTCCTAATTGGTTCAGACACACAGATATCCACAATCAGCATATGAATCTCAACAATGGTGAAAAGTGTCATGTCGCAATGCATGCTGGGATCCAGGATAATATAAAACTCCCAGCATGCACTGCTGCATGAATAATAATTAAAAAAAAGAAATATTGCCACCATTGTTGAGATTAATGTGCTAAATTGTGCTATCTCTGTGTTTCTAAAATATAGTGTAGCTCTGTTTTTTTTTGGTTTATGCATGATGTGTTAAAAAAATGAGTCATAGTAATTTATTGCTGTAGTTTCACTGTGGTGCTAATGTAACACTTTTGATCGAGGATAAAACTCTGAATGAATAAGAATTAATTCCTTAGTGAATGAACAGGCAATATGATGATTTTGTCATCATAAGCATTACAACCACAATCATTCATAAACTGTGTGTGCGCACAAATGTGACTTGCAAAAACACAGCTCAAGCAGCAAAAGAAAAATGAATGTTTTAGCATCAGCATCCCAACTAAAGCAAGCACTGATCTCTATAATGGTAACTTCAAACAAACATTTTCAATAACAATTTCTGTATGACAGAAACAAAGTCATACTGGTTAATAATAAGTGTAATAATGTGTAATGGCTGGAAGTCAGTCGTAGTTATTGTGTTTCTCTATTTTCTGTTCTTGTGTTTCTCTTTTCTTCAATGATTCTGCTTATTAACAGCAGGTGTTCATCACTAATGCTCAACAATCACTTACATATTCTCTTAATTATCTCACTGCAACACTGTCTCAATGTTACTTTTTACTCTTTGTAGTGTGGATTTCCCTGTGGTGTTGAAAGGGTTAACAGTGTAAAATAAAAAGACACACCCACAACATGTATTTTAACAGTAATAAACTGTAAGTTATGAAACAGGTTTATACTGGCAACACTGTTGCCAGTAGTTTACTGTAAAATTTCGTTTTTTGGGTCACCATTGTGCAGAAGAGTAGAGCCTGTGCTTCAGTCCAGGAGAAGATCTACAAATATTGATGAAATGCTGCATGTTGCTTTATTTAACAGGCGGTGACTGTGTAGTTGCTGGTCCAGTGGAAATCTCTTTATTTACAAAAGTTTTGTTGTGGTTTCAAATGAAATAAGTTCACAGTAATACTTTGCTCACGTTATTAATGCATTATACATTTTAGTTTAATACATGTAAATGACAGTTGGTCAATTTAAGGTTTCTGCAAGTGAAATTAGTTAACTCGAGTTTTAGTGCATTTTACAGTAACATACTGTAGATTACAGTAAAGAACTGCACAATTAACAGTAAATTACTGGCAACAGTGTTGCCAGTATTTTACTGTAAAAAAAAACGGTAAGGTCTAACAGTGTATATTAACATGCCAAAACGTAAAGATACAGTATATCAGAGCCAAAAACAATTATTCTTAGGCAATGACATTTCAGTGTAAAAAAAGTGTAATTTCGGCTGTAAGTAGGTCATTTGTTTACGATCATATGCATATCGAGGAAGTCATACATGCATCGCATAATTTTAATTCGTTTAAAACGGGCAGATATAGGCTACATTTGGTAAAAATCTAAACTTCAAAGTCTCTTGTTCTGCGAAATTTATTTAGGAATAATAACCTTCGTCACGTCGTTCAGTGACAATGAGGAACTGAGAGAAAGATTGAGACTGTTACTGAAAATGTTCAATCTATCGGGGTTTTTTGTTGCTTAGATTGGACACAAGAACAAGCACTGATCTATTGAGTGTTATTTCACTGTCGCTGTAAATAAATAAATACATTTTAATAAAATAAGTGTGCGACTCAAAATCTAATAAAATAAGTGTGTGATTTAAAATCTAATAAAATAAGTGTGACTCAAAATCGAATAAAATAAGTTTGTGACTCATAACCAGATAAAGAACACAGAAGTTCCAGGATCATCAACAAGATGTTGGATAACATTTTACTTTGACCTTTAAACACTGTACTGATAAAAGTAACTTTGGAACTACATGTCTCAACTAACTGTCATTATTAGTAAGACTGTCTGCTTAATATCTGCTAACTCTTTATTCTGATGATCCTCCAACAGACATTCTACTGACTATAAGCAACTTTGCAACTACATGTCAACTTATTCTAACCCTGCCAGTCTAATAATACTCTAATGAGAATTAGACATGTAGGTGCAACGTTACTTATAGTCAATCGAATATGTGGGACCATCAAAATAAAGTGATGTTGATCCAGGAACGTTCACAGTGATTCTGAAACACAAGTTGCTTTTTTCCTGTCATTGTGTTTGTGTTTTGCAGCAGGCAGCAGTCCAGACTTACATCGGCCCGACAGTAAGGCACTTAAATTATTTGACAAGTAGCAGCAAAGTGTTGTTGGGTTTTATTTTTATATTTTTTATATATATTTTACAAATTTTTTATTATAGTGCAGTCTCAGAAAACGGTCACTGTGGTGTTACCTTTTCAAAAGTACCTAAGTGGTGCATATTGGTACCTGAAAGGTACAACCTTTTGAAAAGGCTCCACCCCAGTGACAGCTTTTGTACCTTTTTTTCTGAGTGTGTGTGAAATCAGGATTGTTGTGGATAATGAGTAGTACACAAGCTATAGCAGAAGTGAAGAAGAAAAAAGTGGGTGATGGAGATAAATGAAGTGCCTTCATGAATTAAATCATTTGTTTATGTAGATTAGATAACTTCATTCTGAATCATTTCAAAAGCATGTAGTGCACCTAATAATGTTCACCAGATTCACTTACAGTTTGTGTTTTCCTGTTGTGTTTTGCAGTGGGCAGAAGTTCAGATGATGATCGGCCACACAGTAAGTAAAAGAAAAGTATGATACTTGTTTATGTTCATATTTAATAGGTTATTATTTTTTTTCTATTGATAAAATACAAAACTAATTAATTAAAACTAAGTCTGTAAAATGATCCTATGATGGGTCCTATATAAGAAAAGCCTGACAGAACCCTTAAGGTTCTATATTTTCTTCTAAGAGTGTATGTTCTCATTGGTTTCTGTAGTTACTGATTAGTTTGTCACCTGTGTTTAGTTCAGTTCATTAACCAGTGTGTGTATATAGTTATTTGTTTTATTCAACGAACTAAACTGTGACTACTGCATTTAAAGAATTTTTAAAGCACATATGAAATTAATTTAAAACGTGTATTGAGTCGACATCAGTGAGTCTTCCTCACATTTGCCACAGTCTCATCATGATACAGTTATGATATTGTGCCGTAACATGATTTATATATTAGTTGGTGATGCTAGTACTATCAAAGCAAAATCAGAATGCAAAGAATCATATTCAGTTCAGAGTATTTTAGTATTTTAGACAACTTTGTCATCTAAACAGCTGTAGTCAGTGTAGTCAAAAAAACACTTAAATGAACAGGTTGCAGTAAGTCACACAACACCTGTTTCTTAGTTATGTAATCGGGAATATATATAAACCCTTCAGTTAGAAGAAGGAACTTGACTGTCAAACTGAAGTGTGCATCATCTCTCTATTTGTGTGTTTAAAAGGAGAAATGGCAGAAGCCAGTTTCTCGTGGGCTGAGGATCAGTTCTGCTGTCCAGTGTGTTTGGATCTCCTGAAGGATCCAGTGACGATTCCCTGTGGACACAGTTACTGCATGAGCTGCATCTCAGATTGCTGGGATCAAGAGGATCAGAAGGGAATCTACAGCTGCCCTCAGTGCAGGAAAACCTTCACACCAAGACCAGTTTTAAGAATGTGGTGTTTGCTGAGATGGTGGAGAAACTCAAGAAGACGAGACTCCAATCTGCTGCTCCTGTTCCTGGTCCTGCAGTTCCTCACACTGGATCTGGAGATGTGCAGTGCGACTCCTGCACTGGAAATAAACAGAAAGCAGTGAAGTGGTGTCTGGAGTGTCGAAGCTCTTACTGTCAAATTCACCTTGAACAGCATGAGAGTCTCTTCAGAGGTAATAGACACAATCTGATGGATGCCACTGGACGACTGCAGGAGATGATCTGCCCTCGACATGGTAAGATGCTGGAGATTTACTGCCGAACTGACCAGCGGTGTATCTGTATGCTGTGTTTGGTGGATGAACACAAAAATCATGACACTGTATCAACTGCAGCAGCGAGGACAGAGGAACAGGTACTGCTTCATACTGGATCTCATGAGTTATCCAATCCCAAACATTTGAAAGGTAGTGTAAATTTAATCATATTTTTCTTTTCTGCAGAGTCATTTGGAGGAGAAAGAGAGAAACATCCAGACAAGAATCCAGCAGAGAGAGAAAGATCTTCAGGCGCTGAGAGAGGCTGTGGCGTCTCATAAGGTGAGTTTGGAGAAGAAGAGAAGTTTGAGTCTCAGTTTGGACTTTCCTCCAGTGCTGGAGCTCTTCTAGTCCCACTGAAGCCACTGTGTGATTGTGATGTGTGTCAAGTCAAGACACGGCAAAATTTATTTCTATGGCACATTTAAAAGCAGGAGAGTTGCACCAAAGTGCAGTACAATAAAACATTGAGCATATAAAAATAAAGCATAAAAAGAAATACAAGCATACAAAATATAAACACATTAAACAAAAAAAAAAACAAAAACAAAAAAAAAACACCTTTACCTACACTGTTAACCCTTGCTGTAAAAAAAGGCGTAATTCAGACAGTATCATACCATTTTCCATTAAAACAGTAATATACAGTAGAAAACAAAAATAGCCTACAGGAATATACTGTAAATGAACAGTGCTCAAAATCGACACTCAGAGGCTGTTTTCCCAATCACACCCTATACCCTCATTCACTATTCCCTACATTAGTTCACTAATATAGTCCCCTTGACAGAGTGAATGAAAAGAAGAGAGAAGATTTAGACACTGATGAACACCTGATAAGCAGAATCACTGAAGGACAGAGAAAAAAGAACAGAAAAAAGAGAAACACAAGAACTACAACTGACTTCCAGTAACACTGAGTGTGAAACCAGTTTACAAACCAGTTTACGATTATTTATTTCATACATGTACAAAAGTTCTTTTTGAGAATTAACAGAGATTTAGTTAATAATAAAATTTGTTGTCACCATGATGGAGATCAGTATTTGCTTTAGTTGGTCTCTTGTCCCTTGTCTTCTTACCTTTCCTTTCATCTCTCTCTGACTGCTGTAACAGTGAGTTTATAAAACACATTTGATATGGCAAGAAAAAGTCAAGAGGAAGAAGATTAGGTGTTTTTGTTCTTTTGTGTTGATGTCACAATCGTCTTGGACTATCTGATTTTCAGATTTTTCCTGTATTTATTAATTGAAATTATGGGTATGTCATATTTAGCATAAATCTGTGTATCTACAAAATGAAATCAATATTTCTGTAATCAGGTCTTCTGAAAAATAACAATCATATAGTTCCTTCAATTTAATTTTACTCCTGCTTGGTTCAGACACACACAGATATCAACAATCAGCATATGAATCTCAACAATGGTGAAAAGTTTCATGTCGCAATGCATGCTGGGTTCCAGGATAATATAAAACTCCCAACATGCACTGCTGCATGAATAATAATAAAAAAAAAGAAATATTGCCACCATTGTTGAGATTTATGTGCTAAATTGTGATATCTCTGTGTTTCTAAAACATAGTGTAGCTCTGTTTTTTTTTTGGTTTATGCATGATGTGTTAAAAAAATGAGTCATAGTCATAATTTATTGCTGTAGTTTCACAGTAGTGCAAATGTAACACTTTTGATCGAAGATAAAACTCTGAATGAATAAGAATTAATTCCTTAGTGAATGAACAGGCAATATGATGATTTTGTCATCATAAGCATTACAACCGCAATCATTCATAAACTGTGTGCGCACAAGTGTGACTTGCAAAAACACAGCTCAAGCAGCAAAAGAAAAATGAATGTTTTAGCATCAGCATCCCAACTAAAGCAAGCACTGATCTCTATAATGGTAACTTCAAACAAACATTTTCAATAACAACTTCTGTATGACAGAAATAAAGTCATACTGGTTAATAATAAGTGTAATAATGTGTAATGGCTGGAAGTCAGTCGTAGTTATTGTGTTTCTCTATTTTCTGTTCTTGTGTTTCTCTTTTCTTCAGTGATTCTGCTTATTAACAGCAGGTGTTCATCACTAACGCTCAACAATCACTTACATATTCTCTTAATTATCTCACTACAACACTGTGTCAGTGTTACTTTTACTATTTGTAGTGTGGATTTCCCTGTGGGGTTGAAAGGGTTAACAGTGTAAGATAAAAAGACACACCCACAAAATGTATTTTAACAGTAATAAACTGTAAGTTATAAAACAGGTATATACTGGCAACACTGTTGCCAGTAGTTTACTGTAAAATTTAGTTTTTTGGGTCACCATTGTGCTGAAGAGTAGAGCCTGTGCTTCAGTCCAGGAGAAGACCTAGAAATATTGATGATATGCTGCATGTTGCTTTATTTAACAGGCAGTGACTGTGTAGTTGCTGGTCCAGTGGAAATCTCTTTATTTACAAAAGTTTTGTTGTGGTTTCAAATGAAATAAGTTCACAGTAATACTTTGCTCACGTTATTAATGCATTATACATTTTAGTTTAATACATTTAAATGACAGTTGGTCAATTTAAGGTTTCTGCAAGTGAAATTAGTTAACTCGAGTTTTAGTGCATTTTACAGTAACATACTGTAGATTACAGTAAAGAACTGCACAATTAACAGTAAATTACTGGCAACAGTGTTGCCAGTATTTTACTGTAAAAAAAACCGGTAAGGTCTAACAGTGTAACTAATCTAATCTAATCATAAACCAGAGAGAACAAATAAGATTTAAGAGCCGATTTAAAACTGTCTAGAGTAGTAGCAGACCTCACATTTAAGGGCAAACTGTTCCAAAGTTAAGGTGCTGCAGAAGAGAAGGCTTGACCACCCTTAGTTTTACAGTGAAAACGGACAGTTAAGAGAAGCTGATTACAAGACCTAAGTGTTCTTTGGGGAGAGTAAGGAATCAGAAGGTCACAAATGTATTTTGGTGCAACACCAGATAGAGCCTTGTACACATAAACAATGAATTTTAAAGTCAATTCTGAACTTTACAGGAAGCCGATGTAAAGTCGCTAAAATGGGAGAAATGTGATCTTTCTTATTTGTGCCAGTAAGAAGTGTCGCTGCAGCATTTTGGACAATTTGCAGGCAAGAGATTGCAGTTTGAGGCAGGCAAGGGAATTACAGTAGTCTAGACGTGATGTTATGAGAGCGTGGATTACGGTCTCCAAATCTTTCGGAGGTAGAAACCGAATTTCGCAACCGATCTCAAATAAAAGAAACTGCCCTTTACCACTGTTTTGATTTGTTTCTCAAAATTTTGTGACGAATCAAATGTAACTCCAAGATTCCTTATGTGAGGCTGAACACTGGTGGCAATAGAATCTAGATTAAAAAGAGATGAAGATCTGGGGGGGGCTAAAATAAAAATTTCGTTTTTGCTTTCATTTAATTGCAAAAAAATATTATCAAACATTTGATCTCCTCAAAACAGTCGCAGAGCATGTCCAAAGGATAAGAACTTTTGATTTTAGCTGGTAGATAAAACTGTGTATCGTCAGCATAGCAATGTTAGGAAATCCTATATTTCTTAAAAATGGCACCCAATGGAAGCATATAGAGTGAAAAGAGAAGAGGGCCTAGAATGGACCCTTGGGGCACACCGCATATTAGGGAAACCAACGAAGAAGAAAACTTCCCAATGCTCACTGAGAAGGTTCTGTCTTTGAGGTAACAGGCCAACCACTGCAAGGAGACACCCTGAAAACCCCCAACCTTTTTCAACGATGTAACAAGATACCATGATCGATTGTATCGAAAGCAGCGCTTAAATCCAACAAGTCAAGCACCGTGTGCGAACCAGTATCGAGAAAAGTATCTGAAATATTGGAATTCAACTGACAATATACAACTCTCTCTGAGCTTTGAAATAAAAAGCAGTTTGGAGATAGGTCTAAAATTGCTGAGAAAAGATGTTTCAAGATGAGGTTTCTTTAGCAGAGGGTGAACCACAGCATGTTTAAAACTAGCAGGTACAACTCCATTCGCTAGAGAACTGTTAATAATAGTTGTTACAGCTGGGCTCAAGGTTTTAAACACTTCCTAGAAAAGACGAGTTGGGATTACATCAGACTCACAGCTGGAACATTTAGCCTTGGAAACAATATCAGCTAGCTGAGCAGAGGTAACTGGATGAAAAAGAGTTAGCAAATCATTTGGTGAACAAATCAAAGGGGATCATATGTTGCCTTGGAAGCCTTGATCTCCAAAACTTTATTATCGTGTAATAAACTTTATGTGTGTTCTATAACAGCGCTCTGCACAGACGGCAGTGGAGGACAGTGAGAGGATCTTCACTGAGCTCATCCGCTCCATTGAGAGACTTCGCTCTGAGGTGAAGGAACTGATCAGAGATCAGGAAAGATCTGCAGTGAGTCGGGCTGAAGAACGGCTGGAGCGACTGAAGCAGGAGATCGATGATCTGAGGAGGAGAGACGCTGAGCTGAAGAAGCTTTCACACACACACGATCATGTTCATTTCCTCCAGGTAACAGAGATCTTCTCAAACACAGGACTTTATCAAGCTTATGGAATTACAGGTAGTTTGTGTTTTTGTCTTTGTGTCTGTAGAGTATGTCTTCTGTCTCTGTTCCTGGATTAACAGACGGCTTCACTATCAGTTCTCATCTGTCTTTTGATGATGTACACTGTTAGCCCTTGCTGTAAAAAAAGGCCAAATTCTGACAATATCATACCATTTTCCATTAAAACAGTAATATACCGTAGAAAACAAAACTAGCCTACAGGAACTGTGAATTACAGTAAAGAACTGTACAATTAACAGTAAATTACTGGCAACAGTGTTGCCAGTATTTTACTGTAAAAAAAACCCGGTAAGGTCTAACAGTGTAGTGAAATCTGTCTCTCAACTCAGAGACAAACTGCAGCAGTTCTGCAGTGAGGAGACACAAAAGATATCTGGAAGAGGTACTTTTATATGGATTTGATTATTCTCTTTCATTAAAGGGTTAGTTCACCCAAAAATGAAAATTCTGTCATTAATTACTCGCCCTCATGTCATTCCAAACCGTAAGACTTTCGTTCATATTTGGAACACAAATAAAAACATAATTGTGGCGAGCAGGACAAGGCTGAGGGCCGTAGGAGAACGGCACGAGGCCGGTGGCGTGATTAATAATGAGCGACACCTGTGAGACACACCGGTCTCGTATCTCTCATGGAGGAGCAGAAGCATAAAAGGAGGAGCGACGACAGTGGAGATCGAGAGAGGCCAGGCCTGAGTTTTATTGGTATTTTGTTATATGTGACAGCAGTCGTCCGTGAGGGGCTATAATTAAAGTAATATTCAAAATAATATTATCTAAAGAGGGTTCACACAACATCTGCTCTCGCGTCAACACAACCCGCATGCGCTGTGATGCTAATGTGAATGTGCGTTTCAGATCAGTATTTTTGTAAATAAAGTGGTCAATTATATTTTTTTGCAACAAGAACTTGCGTCGCTTCATAAAATTGAGGTTAAACCACTGGAGTCACATGGGTTACTTTAATGATGTCTTTACTACCTTTTTGGGCCTTGAAAGTGGTAGTTGCGTAGCTGTCAATGGAGAGACAGAAAACTCTCAGATTTCATCAAAATATATCTTCATTTGTGTTCCGAAGATGAACGAAAGTCTTAAGGGTTTTGAACGACATGAGGGTGAGTAATTAGTGACACAATTTTCCTTTTTGAGTGAACAAACGCTTTAAATATAAATAGGACTAATTTGCTCTTGACATGAGAATTAAAGTGCAGATGTGTTTTGGTGTTCGTAGTGAAAACCATCCAGGTCATTCAGTCTCCTGAATATCAGACCAGAGAGGAGTTTCTACAGTGTGAGTTACTATGAAAACACACACAAACACAGACTAGATAACTTAATTGTTCAAAAACATGAGTAAATTAATTAAATTAATTAATGTTTGTGAGCTCCTAGGATAGCTAAAATTTCACCATGGAAATACAGACTTATGTTTTTGGGAGCGATTTATAATTCTTGTTCAAAATCAATAAAACAAAGTTGAAGTATGGCAAGGTTATAATTTTTTTTATCAATGATGACTGTCATTCTTCACGATTTAGATGCAAATGTGTTTGTTTTCATCAGATTTCCTTCCATTCACTTTGGATCCAAACACAGTGCATCAACATCTCCATCTGTTTGAGGGCAACACCGTGATAACTCACACCGGCACAAACCACAGATATCCTGACCATCAGGACCGGTTTGATCACGCTCAGGCGTTGTGTCGGGAGAGTTTCAGTGGACGCTGTTACTGGGAGGTCGAGTACAGCGGTCGTGAGGGTGTCCATATAGCAGTGGCATATAAGAGCATCAAAAGGAAGGGAATGAGAAATGATAGTAGATTTGGATATAATAATCAGTCCTGGAGATTGTACTGCTCTAGCTCCAGTTGCTCATTCAGACACGATAACACACGCTCTGTTCTCCCTGTAGTGTCCAGCCGTAGAATAGGAGTGTATGTGGATCACAGCGCAGGGATTTTGTCCTTTTTTAGTGTCTCGGATACAATGAGTCTCATCCACAGAGTCCAGGCCACATTCACTCAGCCGCTCTATGCTGGGATTGGAGTTCAAAATGACACAACATTGAAACTGTGTCGTCTAACGTAACTAATACTGCCATATCACATGTATAAGCACCACGATTAAATCAGAAACAGTGAGATGATAGTCACTTCTTTTCTAATTACTTAATCAACAGCTGATATCTCAGATATGATAACAGGTTAGCAAATTAATCGTATAACTCGTACCTTGTTGGAATGCTGAAAAAATGTAATTGAATTATTTGGTTGGAATTAGATGAAACAAAAAGATTTGATGACATTTTTGCCAATGACTGTCAAAAGTAACTTCCATATCTGATTTTCGTGTTAATGAAAGATATTTATGTCTTAATTATCCCTTTACCTGACACTCCAAAAGATTTATCAATAAATAGCAAAAGAAAACCCAAGAGAGACGTGTTGTCTGGCAACAGTAACACATTACAGTATGTTACGTCCTACTGGAACATTGTGTGCCCTCCCTACATTCTTTTCAGATCTCATCCAACTACATTCCTAAACCCCAACTGAAAATTGGAAGTTTACTACTTACTATTTTCCCCACATAGTTATTGTTTGTGCTGGAAAAGTTGAATCTTTCAAAATTCAATCATAATTTAGAGTATATTATATAAATAAATGTGTTGGATCTGTCACTTATAACCTATAACTTATAACCATATTATATGCTTGGTTCACTCTGTCAATCACTCTATTTTCTACAAAATTAAAGAATCTCACAACCGCATGTTTCTCAGTGCTTCCACTTTACTTCATGTGTTCGCGCATCTCAAATGATGTCACATACACATTTAACCATACATGGTCTGTCACATCCTTCTGACAATATATAACATATTGTAACATCCTTACTTTCTTTTTTTTAATAATTTTTATATATATATATATATATATATATATATATATATATATATATATATGGCACTGTGGTCACTGTATGCAATAAACTAAAAACAAAATAAACCATAAAACAACAATATAACACCATATACTCAAAGTAACTCTTCTGTGTCACAATAACAATTAAACAGATTTAAACAAAATCTTTCAAGTGTGTTGGTCTCTTGACTATTCTGGCACATTTGGTTGTCACAACACTGTTGCTGTTATCTGAATGTTGTGTGCGTGTGTGTGTCTCTGGTACTGTCTGTGAATGTCCCTCATCCCGATGGATCTTCTGATTAGACTGTTCCATCTTGACACTCTTGTTTTGTGTGTCTGCTCTCTGTGGTCCTCCAGGCACAGTCCTGAGATGTTTCCTATTTCTCCTTACAACAGTTCCATTTTCCAGCTTGACTGTGTATGATCTGTTATTGGCAATTCTTAACACTTTTGATGGTGTCCAGTACGATCTGTGTTTCATGTCCAGTTGAACTCTTACCTGTTCTCCTTTCTGGAGAGGTCTAAGATCTTTTGCTCCTCTGTTGCAGTAGAAGGCTTGTTTGCGTTGGTGTCACACTTCTGTATTTTATATATAATTTTTAAACCTTCAGTATGAGAATGCTATGTTGATATTTTTATTATTTGTATTCAAGCATACTGTCCTTTAAAACCTGTAAGTCAATCTATTGGACATCAGTGAGTCCCTCTCACATTTGCTGCAGTCTCAAACATGATCCAGTTATGATATTGTGATTTAACATGATTTGTATTTTTGGGGGGCACTGATGCTAGTACTATTAAAGGACAGAAATAAGTATACAAAGAGTTCAATCATATTCAGTTCAGGGTATTTCAGCATTTTTCAGTTTACACAACTGTGGCATCCAAAACAGCTTAGTCATAAAAAAAAACACGGAAATGAACAAGTTACTGTAAGTCACGCCCTGCAGAAAAACCTGTTTAAGTATATAATCAAAGAAGGTACTGGACTGTCAAGCTCAGTGCGTATTGTCTCTCTGTCTGCGTGTTCATACGGTGAAATGGCAGATGCCAATATTTCAGTGGATCAGTATCAGTTCAGCTGTTCAGTGTGTCTGGATCTCCTGAAGGATCCAGTGACGATTCCCTGTGGACACAGTTACTGCATGGACTGCATCACAGATTGCTGGAATCTGGAGGATCGGAAAAGAATCTACAGCTGTCCTCAGTGTAGGAAAACCTACACGCCAAGACCAGTTTTAGGTAAGAATGTGGTGATCGCTGAAATGGTGGAGAAACTCAAGATGACGAGTCTCCAATCTGCTGCTCCTGTTCTTCCTCCTGTTCCTCCTCGCCGTCATCCTAACACTGGATCTGGAGATGTGCAGTGCGACTCCTGCACTGGAAATAAACAGAAAGCAGTGAAGTCGTGTCTGGAGTGTCGAAGCTCTTACTGTCAAATTCACCTTGAACAGCATGAGAGTCTCTTCAGAGGTAAAGGACACAATCTGATGGATGCCACTGGACGACTGCAGGAGATGATCTGCCCTCGACATGGTAAAATGCTGGAGATTTACTGCCGTACGGACCAGCGGTGTATCTGTATGCTGTGTTTGGTGGATGAACACAAAAATCATGACACTGTATCAATTGCAGCAGCGAGGACAGAGAAACAGGTATGAACAGAAATAATTGGTAGTGTTTACAGTTAAGCTTGGTGTTGTCATTTTAGATATGTAGCAAATTAGCTCATAAGGAAAATATTAATAATTATTCATAACTTATGATGAATTATGAATATTTGGATCAGTTAATCGGATTAACTTGATGTAGCTACATTAACATTACAACCAATTAATCAGTTCATCTTGTGAGCACTCAATATTGATTATTAGTTAATTAATAGAAATGTTAATTTCCGAGGTTTGGAATGAAAAAATGAAACCGGAAGCAGTAAATAAAATTTGGAAAAGCTCCATTTAACTATGAAAAGAACCATCAGCTTATTATTTTCAGAGCACCTCATTAAATGTATACTTGCATGGCTTTTTCAGTGAAAGCATTTCGTGAACTTCCTGAAGAAGGAAGGTTCCATGAGTTTCAAACGGTTTCAACTGCGTTGAATGATGAAATGTTGATGAACTTGCATGGTTTGTTTGAGACTGTTCAGGTTGAAAGTTTTCTCTCTCCATGAGCACATGGCTCGAGTGCAGATTGTGGCCAACCGGCCCTGGGCCGGAGAGGCCACGCAGAGTAACCAGGAGAAGGGAGGAAGTAGGAAGAGTTGATGGTTGCCCATTCAGTTATAGTAAAGTTGCAGTTTTCTTCCGAGTTGGAATGAAGAAATTACAGTCTGACTCTGTTGGGAGAGTGAAGACATAGCAGGCTGTGGTCAAGGCCTGATGGCACCTATGGGCCCGAAGAAGCATCAGTAGAAGCCAGAACTATCATCCTTTGGATGAGACGTTAAACTTAGGTCCTGACTCTCTGTGGTCACAAAAAATCCCAAATTTGCCCAGTGGTCTCTATCCATCATGGCCTCCTAATCATCCCTATATATACTCCACCAATAAGCTGGTGTGTGGTGGTCAGTCTGGCGCAATATGGCTGCCGTTGCATCATCCAGGTGGATGCTGCACATTGGTGGTGGTTGAGGACGAGATGCAGGCGGCGCTCATCAGCGAGAGGCAGAAGATCCAAGAGGCACGTCCAGCCGTAATCACTCAACACACAGCACAAAGTAAATTTATTGTGTCCTGTTGTAAGGGTGGAATTCCTGCACTGGTTCAAGCTGCAAGAACTGCAGAATGACTAAAGAAACGTTATTAGCAAGATGGTAGAAAACTGCACATTTCTTGTCTATTCCACCCACTGCCACTTATACCAACGACGGAAATAAGCACAGTTACAATAGCTTAATATTTGTGGGAGAGCGTTGCTATAGATAGTGACGATATTGTATTGCAATATGTAGCACTTCAAAGTCAATACCAAATCAAACATTAGTTGTAATTGAAAATGTTTAATGACAAAATATGGTTATGGTTACACTTAAATAGTTACAAAATAGATGTATGAGATGATGATAACTTATACCATTAATCTTACCCTGCATTTAAAATGTTACCAGAGAGAGAGAGAGAGAGAGAGAGAGAGAGAGAGAGAGAGAGAGAGAGAGAGAGAAGAGGAGGCAGAAGGAGAGAGCCCCAAGAATGAGAAGAGAGCCCCCAAGAAAGGGACCCAGAGAAGAAGAGAGCCAGAGCATCAAAGAGACAGAGCAACAGTTTCAATCTTGTTTTATCCTTTCCTTGACCATGTGGGTCTGTTGGATAAATTGTTCACAAGAATGTAGGAAAAGTAGGTTTGGAAGTAATCTAAAACATAAGAGTTGTTAGGTTTATAATTACACCAACTTCCACTAACACAGAAGTTGCATCCCACATGAGAAAACCAGAAAACTTTTTCTCTGGTTTATCAGTTTTTATTTTTCCTACAGACACACTTGGAGGAGATGAAGAAGAAAATGAATCGGAAAATCCAGAACAGAGAGAAAGATCTTCAGGAGCTGAAAGAGGCTGTGGTGTCTCATAAGGTGAGAACACATGCTGTAAGATGAAAAAGGACAGAAAATCTTGTCATGATTTATTCACTCTAAGCTCTTTTCAATACAACAAAAGTGGATGCAACTCAAAAGCTTTTCAGTGAATAGTGACTTAAATATCAGGCGGTTCTTCACTCAAAACCATATGACTTTAGAATTTATTGCACAAGCTTAGACATTCAACCAAACATCTTTGTTAAGATAAGTAAATGATGACAGAATGTGCATTTGGGTGAAATATTTCTTTAGGATTCTACTCCAATCAGTCAGCAAGGAGCCCATGATTTTAATGTGTGTTCTATAACAGCGCTCTGCACAGACGGCAGTGGAGGACAGTGAGAGGATCTTCACTGAGCTCATCCGCTCCATTGAGAGGCGTTGCTCTGAGGTGACGCAGCTGATCAGAGATCAGGAAAGATCTGCAGTGAGTCGAGCTGAAGAACGGCTGGAGCGACTGAAGCAGGAGATCGATGATCTGAGGAGGAGAGACGCTGAGCTGAAGAAGCTTTCACAGACACAGAATCATGTTCGTTTCCTCCAGGTAACAGAGATCTTCTCAAACACTGAGGTTTTTAACAAGCTTCTGGAATTACAGCGAGTTTGTGTTTTTGTCTTTGTGTCTGTAGAGTATGTCGTCTGTCTCTGTTCCTGGATTAACAGACGGCATCACTGGTGGTTCTCATCTGCTTTTTGATGATGTAGTGAAATCTATCTCTCAACTCAGAGACAAACTGCAGCAGTTCTGCAGTGAGGAGACAGAACAAATATTTGGAGCAGGTAAAAAAAAAGAGAGAAACATCTCAAAAGTGAACTTACCATCATTAACTGAATATAAAAAAGTATATATAGGTTGAATTTCCTCTTGATATGAGAATTAAAGTGCAGATGTGTTTTGGTGTCCATAGTGAAAACCATCCAGGTCATTCAGTCTCCTGACTATCAGACCAGAGAGGAGTTTCTACAATGTGAGTTACTATGAAAACACACAAACACTAAGACTTTTCTATAGTAATTAAACTTGATGATCTCAACAGGGGGGTGTTCCGTAACCAGTTCATTGGAGTGATAACCAAATGTAACCGGTCTTACTCTACACGCTCCAAACTGGATTCGAACTAGGGTCTCTGGCATGGGAAGCGGACACGCTAGCTAGGACGCTAAAGACAGCAGCCACTAGCGCCAGTCGCTAGCACGTCTCTCGAAGCCAGGGGAGTGAGGTTTACATGTGCAGCTCTTACTGACCTACATCCGTTTCACTCACCCCCTTTAAACCTCACTCCCATCCAGGTCAATCGCACCAAATGTCACCAGTTCTTTAACTGCTTATGTTATGAAACCTGCAAGTTTAAAAACACCAACCGCTTTACATGTGTTTCTATGGTATCTGTAGTTTCGGACTACAGCTAAATTTTGAATAGCATATTCATTGCGAAAGCACGTAAACTCCAATCTGGAGTGAATATAAATGATTTCAAACCAGTTCTCCAGAACCAATGGTTGCAATTGAACTGGGTTTGGTTTTATCTATGCTTCTAAAATACCCCCTAATGAGTGACGCTTCAACTTTCTACTACATCTTTATTTATTATATGTCTACCAATAACTTCTGTAAAGTTATGTTAATGCTAAAAGTTATACTTTATTATTAAGATGCCTATGTGTTTGTATTCATCAGATTTCCATCAGTTCACTCTGGATCCAAACACAGTGCATCCATGTTTCTTCCTGTCTGAGGACAACACAGTGATCACTTACACCAACACATACTACAGTTATCCTGATCATCCAGAGCGGTTTGATTACGCTCAGGCGTTGTGCACAGAGGGTGTGTGTGGACGCTGTTATTGGGAGGTCGAGTACAGCGGTAGTGAAGGTGTGTATATAACAGGGGCATATAAGAGCATCAGCAGGAAGGGACAGAGTTTGGACTGTGCATTTGGATGTAATGATCAATCCTGGATATTGTTCTCTTCTCCTTCGAGATGCTCATTTAGGCACAACAACATAAACTCTGATCTCCCTGTAGTGTCCAGCAGTAGAGTAGGAGTGTATGTGGATCACAGCGCAGGGATTTTGTCCTTCTACAGCATCTCTGACACAATGAGTCTCATCCACAGAGTCCAGACCACATTCACTCAGCCACTCTGTCCGGGGTTTGGATTAGGTGTCCGCTCAATCGCAAAACTGAGTCATCTAAAAGCATCTGTACACAATTAAGTTCAGATCCTACACAGCCGAGTTAAGGCTGCTCTGTGCCTGCTCAAAATTCTGTGTAAAGATGTAATGCCGCATAAAAGCCAGATAAAATTGTGCCCGCTCAGACCCACCTCAGCCACCAGAATCAAAGAGCGGTTGGAATTGCTGTGTAAATGCATTTATGGCACCTCTGAGCAGCAATAATGTTAGTGTAAAGACACCTAAATGCCACTTCAGAAGCGCTCTTGTGCCACCGTTGCAGTGTAAATTTGCCAAAATAATGTAAATGATAAATAGATTATTCAAAAAAATATTGCCATATCACATGTATTAAGCACCATGATAAATCAGCAACGATGAGATGATATTGATTCTCTTGTTTTCTAATTAATAAATTAACAGCTGGAATTCTAAAGATCTCAGATATGATAGCATCTTATTAATCTAAAAATGTATACATCGTATACATGTGAATCTAATTAATTCAGTCTTTTGGTGGAATTTGATGAAATTCTTGATTACTTTTTGCCAACGTTTGTTGAAAGTAACTTTCAAATATTTGTTGGGTTATTGAAAGACATGTATATTTTATATGTTGTTTGGTTAAAAAAATTTAATTAAATTATTTTATTTTAGATTACTTTGAATTTATGTTTGAAAATAATATACCTCATTACCTGCAGTCCAAATGATTGACAAATGAATAAAGGAAAATAAAACCAAGACAGATGTGTTGTTTACATTCCAACGCAGATCTTCTTCTTCACCACCAGGAGGCGCTATCAGCTATATATCCCATATATCGAGCACAACTGCTCTCCTGCATTATAAAAATTATTAATTAATGTTATTAGAAATGTTATGGATTATCAGTATGAAACAGTAGGAATTATCAGAATTTAATTAAAGGTGCAGTAAGTGATTTCTGAGAGAGAGAGAGAGAGAGAGAGAGAGAGAGAGAGAGAGAGAGAGAGAGATTTAAAGACTTTAGAGAGAGGGCTGAGAGACATTACAAAATTGAAAATGTCAGATTCCAAAAAATAAGTTCTTGTAATTAGATTATATGACATTTTAAAATACTAGTAATCAGACTAAATACTTTTTATTGATTACATGATTCATTTTACTCTCACAATGGCAGTAAATTATTCATAATTCATGGATTATGCATGTTCATGCAATAACGCATGCTCTTGCGTTAACACAACACGCATGTGTTGAATGCTCGTTGGAGATTATTATTTTGTGAATAAAATGGTAAATAGTGGGGTTTTTTGGCACTCGGGTCACTTCATAAAATTGAGGTTAAACCACTGTAGTCACATCACCATTAAGGCCCGTTCAGGATGATAATGATAACGATAACAATAACGATAACGATAACGATAACGATAAAGATATAGTTCTAAAAATCGTTCTCATATTAAAGAATAGCAGAGTTCACACCACAGCTATAACGATAACGAGAAACGATATAGTTGGGATCACTTTCAGAAGGATTTTGTTCCTGCTGTTGAACGATAAAACACTGACAGCCAATCAGAATCTATTCTAATTTAAGGGCTCTCGCATTTAAAATGGCAGACGACATTGTGGAGAAGTTAATCACCGAGGTCCAGAAAATTCCACCACTGTTTGACAAGTCAAGCCCCTTTTCAAGAAAACTGACATGGAAAACAATCAATCATTCCCTCTGAATAAAAGGTAAAAAGTTTGACCTCAGGTATCCAGCACTCATTTCCACAACATTGTCTTGCTTCCTTTGAAGTTGCGGTGAAAAAGACTAGAGGCCCTATTTTAACGATCTGAAACACAAGTATCAAATGCAAAGTACACTTGGAAACCGCAGCGTGCGAGAAACTCCCTCCGTTTGCTTTCACCATCTCGTCTATCTTCTCCAGTAGATCTTCACTGATTTTTGTTCTTCTTTAGTGAATCGTCCCAGTGGAATCAATAGGAGAAACGCATGCGGTCCAGGCAGGATCATGGAGATGCAGTTGCTGATTCCTCTCTGGATCTCTTTATTAGTGAGTTCAATATCAAACAGTCCTGGAGTGTCGATCACAGTAATGCGTCGCCCATTGATTTCAGATGTTTCTCTCCGAGTCTCTTTAGTAATTGACTGGTGAGATAATTCTGCCTTAAACACATCTCTTCTAAGATGTGTGTCCTGTTGAACTTTTCCCAACTGTTTTCCCAGAAGCACAATCCTCAGTTCATCTTCACTCTCTGTTGAACCTGTAAAAGAAGAAATGCAGCTGCCTGACTGTCTTTAAAGCTTAAAGAAGTATTTCAAAGGTTTGATTCTGTCATTTGTATTGTGATATTTTCATGAGACAGACTAGGTGATGCAATAACGCAAAATATGTAAAACAAAAAAATGAACATGTTGTTTGTTTTTTTTTGTTTGTTTTTTTTTTACAATCAATTATGAAAACCTTTACTAGAGCTCCAAAACAAAATCAAGACTTTGTAAAAGGGCATGATTTTTAATTACTCCAACCTATAATATACACTATATAGTGTTCAATGTACCAAACTCTTCCTGAATGTGAGATTATGGCAGTCCTATAAATTGTATGTAGAAACATTATTAAATTTGGCACCCTGATAGAGGTGGTATTAGACCAATGAACAATTTTGGGTTCTTTAGGACAAACTCCGTAGCAGCAATTCTACAATGTATATTCTTTAGATAACTTTTGAATACAATGGCCTAGACACAAAATAATATATAATTTGTTTACTTATGCTGATCACAATACATTCTTACATTAAGAATACTACAGTAGTCACCTTTTTTTTTTTTTTAACTGTATATTCCTCCTTAAAATTTTGTCTGATTATTGCCTAAATTGACTCAGAATCTCTGCACCAAATTGCACAGAAATGACTAAAACAGAATTTTGAATTAATGTAATATTAAACATTTTCAAAACCCAATTTTTGAAATTTATTTTGGTTTCACTCATTTAATGCCAATTCTGTTTCTTTTCTTGCTCTGTTATTTTTATATTTTGCATGAAATATTATGTTGTAGTAGTTTAGACTATATTAAGTGGAAAGAGATCGACTGAAAATATGAAATTGCATCACAGTTTAATCAGCTCGATGAGATTTGATCAGATTCTAATGAGTCCCTCATCAATGAAATATTTATATTGTTTCTGTTTATCCTCAAAGCTGTTCCATATCTGGATTAGAGATTCAGTTTTGATCATGATTATTGTTCAACATAGCCTAGTTCATTAGGGTAAAGTTAAGATGATGCTTTTTTTAAATGCATATGAAAGCCCGTTTCCGAGGAAAGCCGAGTTTATATGATTTTTTTTTGTTATAAGTTATCTCTGTAAGTTCATCTGTAAGAAATGTAGGCCTATGTAATAATATCAACAAGTTAAAATAAAGCGTATAGCCATACTGTCATCGTGTTTTGGTTATGTTTGTATAAATAGAAGAATTCTGTGACTTAATTTGGTGTAGATAGATCATGTGACACTACGGGAAGTAGGAAGAGTCCGATTTGTTCACACATGTTCATCGACGACAGAAAACACCACATCTTTAAATCGATCGACGGATCATTTCAGCATTTCAAAGAATAATCTCCAGAAATCAAAGACGCAGAACTCGTGGTGATTTCAAAGGTATTTTAGAAGTTTTTATGAATGTTTGTTTCAGCTGTGTTTAGTTTCGGTTTTGCGAATCTACAGAGCGCACTGGTGAAGTGCAGAGTTTGAATGAAAGAGTCAAATCACATGCGAATTGAATTCACAGCTGTTATGACTTTCTGCAGATGCAAAATGTGGCAAATTATGTTTGTTTGTTTTTTTGTGTGAAAATAAACTTTTCATGTCACAGCTTTTACTTTTGCTCAGACCTCACGCGCCTGTGCTCTTTCGGTATAGGGCAGAACGTCGTTTTCTTTTCCTGGATCAATTTCATCTGACAACAACACCAACGTTTTTAAGAATTTAAAAGAATATGTCTTGTTAACATTTTCTGGATATCAGTAGGCTATTAAGAAATTAAGAAACATTACATTTGTATTACTAGGCTACTTGAATAATTAAAGCTAAAACGTGGCATCCATGTTTGATTTAAAACAGGGGCGTAGCCACGGGTGTGCCAGGGTGTGCCGGTGCCACCCACAGTGGCAGCTGGCACACCTAAAAATGGATGCAGAATAATTTTTTATAGTCTCAATAAAAAATGTTTTACTTAACTTGGGCTATTGTTGTTTATTTAGAATATATATATTTTTAAATCAACCCTTTCACGCGCAAGTTAAAAACTGACCCCTTGTTTCCATGGCGACGCGTCATGATTGTCACGTGACACACCGCAGCCACAATAACTAACAGACGTATCGCTATTCGTTTTTCCTTTTTTATTAAAAATATTCACAAACTTGCTTACCATGTCAACTATCTGATATTCCGATTCTTCGTTTAAAAACCTTTATAAATGATCTTGATCTATAACGAGATGAGCGCTGCAGTTCAGAGTCCTGTCAGCCGGATTTAACGTTACAGCACCTGAACTCCACAGTTTCTCCCGAAATACATGAAAGTAAGTGACTGTTGAACTGGGAGAAGAATAGAGTAAACTTTATAGTTCCGCTATGTGTGTCTGACATATGAATAAAACATGTCGGCAAATTACATTTGAATAGATTGTTTCAGCTGCTTCCATAGACATCACTGTGTATTTTACAAACTACAAATGTATTGTTTTACTAGTACTTATGTGTATTTAAATGTCTGAAACATAAAATAAACATTATGTGGTTGAAAACACTGCATATTAGTTTTGATATGATGACAAGCGCTGAGCGCGTCCGTCTCTCTGGCTCAGCGCCAGCCAACGAGCGAAAGCAGTTTGAATCTGGACTGGCAGTTCTGTGACGTCACTGAACTTTCTAAATCATACTCTCAGGGGCACAGAAATAAGAATCCAATATATGGTGCCATAACGCTCAAAATGTTCAAATGTAATTTACAGTTTAAATTATTTTCGTTAAAAAAATATCTGCCGACATTCGGACTGCCAACCAAACAGCAAACAGCAGCTGACGGTGACCCCAGCAGCTCCCGAGAGATGTTTACCGCGCATATAAACAGATAATTTTTTCAGGCACTATGTTATGACTAAATTATTGGCGATCCTGAGTGTAATGTATAGTTATATTTGATTTAGTTTTATGGTTATATGGTTATGGTTAATAATTTTGCACAGTAATCTGACAATAAAAGTGGCACACCCAGATTTTCAGATGCACACCCAGAGTCTCTTTTCTGGCTACGCTACTGATTTAAAATGATCATAAACAGAAGAATTATCATATTTTAATGGTTGTGTGTGAAACAAATTACAGACCATTCAGAGTTTTTAAAGAGGTCTTAGATTGATAAATGTTACCAACATGTAATGTCCACATAAAATTGTCACTTTTTGAGGGTGTTCCTTTAAATGCAAATGAGCTGCTGCTCCCGCAAAGAGGGCGGAGCTTCAAGAGTGTGTTAGCAGCTTACCTCACGCAGACACACACTGAAAATTTCAAAAACTTTTAGCCTTTTATGTTCAAACTGGAGTCAGACAAAAATGGAGAGACTCCAGATGAAGTGACAACATGTAGAGTGCAACGGGACATTTCTGAATGGTTAGTTGATGAATTTATGTAGCTTATGTGTAGTTGTCTTCTAGTCATTGATTAGCATATTCTGTCATGATATTCTATAAATCGCATTCCCGGCGCGGGGTTTATGTAAATTAAGGTTTGTGATGTCACTAACCTGTGAAGAAGTTCATTATAATCCCTACCAGCCGTTTGTTGTTGGCCTAGTCCTTAAAAAGTGATTTCTGTAAAGTAAAATATCTCCCTTTGCTTTGAACTTTGAGCGTCGTAACTTTGCAGATGTTGTTTATGCTCAAACAGCAACATTACACACTAACTAAAGTTAGTGAAATCATTATCAAGCACCCTTTAAGACTGGATTGGCAGGCGAACTCATGAAAGGACCACAGTAAACTAATGAACTGCTCTCTCTCTCTCTCTCTCTCTCTCTCTCTCTCTCTCTCTCTCTCTCTCTCTCTCTCTCTCTCTCTCTCTCTCTCTCTCTCTCTCTCTCTCTCTCTCTCTCTCTCTCTCTCTCTCTCTCTGTGTGTGTTTATACAGTGAAATGGCAGAAGCCAATATTTCAGTGGATCAGGATCAGTTCTGCTGTTCAGTGTGTCTGGATCTCCTGAATGATCCAGTGACGATTCCCTGTGGACACAGTTACTGTATGAGCTGCATCTCAGACTACTGGGATCAGGAGAGAATCTGCAAATGTCCTTTATGCAACCAGACCTTCACACCAAGACCTGTTTTAGGTAAGAATGTGGTGTTTGCTGAAATGGTGGAGAAACTGAAGACGAGACTCCAATCTGCTGCTCTTGCTACTCCTGCGGTTCCTCACACTGGATCTGGAGATGTGCAGTGCGACTCCTGCACTGGAAATAAACAGAAAGCAGTGAAGTCGTGTCTGGAATGTCGAAGCTCTTACTGTCAAAATCACCTTGAACAGCATGAGAGTCTCTTCAGAGGTAAAGGACACAATCTGATGGACGCCACTGGACGACTGCAGGAGATGATCTGCCCTCAACATGGTAAAATGCTGGAGATTTACTGCCGTACCGACCAGCGGTGTATCTGTATGCTGTGTTTGGTGGATGAACACAAAAATCATGACACTGTATCAACTGCAGCAGTGAGGACAGAGGAACAGGTACTGCTTCCCACTATGGGTGTCAAGTGTTTTTTCTAACTGTGCGCTTTCCCACACTCGAAGAAGATAGGTTCTCACTATTTGAAGTTGTAAACTGGATTCCACTCAATGATTAGGCCTTGTGACTTATTTCCATCCATTTATTTATTATAGCATTCACGTAGTGAAAAACCTTTAAACAAATAAACATACATACAATGTTAATCCCCAGCAAATCCAATAAAGTGCATAAATTGGCAGGTTTACCATGACTTAATTTTAATTCTTGCACATAGGTCTGAGTTGGTAAATACTACACATTCAATTAAAGCTGGTAGGTATTATACAGCCCAATGACAATAAATTACATACATCATTTATTTTACATTTAAAGTACAAACTAAATGCATTTAATAGCTTTTACAGATTTGTATTTTTAATTTTAACCATAAAGGCTATGAAATTACTTCTGCTTTTAACCATATTTATGAATTGCTATTTTAATAATTAAACAATCTATATTCAATTATAGTTGAATCACCTAAGTTTTTATTTCTATTAATATAAAATGTGTTTTAAGCAGTATTTCATATTATTTGAAGTATTTAAACAACTGCCCAAATCGTGAGTTACCAAATTAAACCAATCAAATAAGGTAAACCAAGTAAATTAAATGTTAACAAATTCTAAATGTTAAAAAAAGCATAAACATATACATATACGAATAGGCGTATTTTAATACACTGACTACACCAATAAACACCTGTAAGTTAAAATACACTACTTAAGAACATGGTGTGATTTACAGAGCGTCATTAAATGCTATTTTCACACGCTGATAACAGCAACTAGCAAGCATGACAAAGTTAATTTCTTAAACCAGCAGAGCTTCAGAGCTTACCGGCTGTCCCTTCAGAGTTCTTTAGTGAGTACCCGATCCCGCACAGTGATTAAATCAGACATCAAGCTCTAATACTCGAGCCAGCGCTGCTCTCTGCCGTAGCGTCAGCTCCCAGTGCACACAAACAATAGCAACGGTGCGTTTCCTTATCCGGCCTGGGACGCACAGTGGATTGCAGATTATCCTTCACCTGGTACTAATGAGGAAATGCGGGGTGACGGGCGGTTTGCCGCAACAATGGGTTAAACAACTTCCTTTTTTAAGTCAACTGTTATGTGATTAAAGTCATGTCGACGTTGACGTCGACGCTGGTGACGTCATTATAAAAATGCGATAAATGGAAATACTTTGCAACATGCCACAATTTGCAACTAGTAGAGGCTAAAGTTTGTGAACAAATTTTGATGTTGGCTTGAGAAGCCTGAACCTGGAGCTGAGGCTTGAACTCGTGTCGCCTTGTGAAGAGCTTACTTCAAAAACAGAAAGGAATATATGCTGGAACTTTCCAGTTTTTAAGCAATAAACTGTGTTAAACATGCATTTCAACGTTCAATATTGAGCATTCAGATGGTATAAACAAACATAAATTGTGGAGCGCTCGGAGTATGCATTTATTTTGTCATATTAACAGATGGAAACTGAGTGTAAAAGCAGACTTCAAAGATTTCTTATCCTTTGGCCTCTATAGGACCGCATTAGTATTACAGAAAATGTAAATCTCTGAGATTTTTTTCAGGAGTTTAGTTTAGTTTAGGACTTTAAAAAGGTTTTTTTTTTTTTTTTTACAAAAACCTTAAATATAGCACACGAAGTCAGAACAGTCCGAAGGCCTTGTTATTTATGTTGTTAGTTTCAAAATCACATGATCTAAGACTAGTCGACATCAAGATTAAAAGCGTCATGGCAGAGCATTAAAGTCGACAAGGCGACTAGTCTATGGAACCCTATACTCCCTACTGAATCTCTCGATCAGAGAAGCTAACTTCATTATTTGTGTTTTGACAGAAAATAGAAAACTGTTATTGGTAATAATATTTCACAATCACTGTTGGGTAACGCAGCGGGCAACATTGATGTCAAAATGACGTCACGAAATGGGTCAAAAATGAAAGTCATATTGACGTCAAAGTGTCAATATTTTGACCTCTGCTGATGTCATTTTGTTGTTATTTTGATGTCAATTCAACATTTATTTGCCATCAAGATGTCATGATGTTGATCCCAGCAGGCACAGGATATAGACTACAACGTTGGTCAGTCATTGGATTTTGGTTGAAAATGAAAGTCGGGTTGACGTCTAAATCCAATGTTTGTTTGACGTCAGGCGTTGAATTCTGGTTGGAATAAACCAAACCAAAAGGTGAAATGCATGGCCGTACACTTATTACCAGCTTCACTTAAAACAAACCAGATTTACTTTATTTTCATTTCCGGTTTAAAGAAATCATATTTTGCATTTTAAAGTCACCATGATGGTGGTTAGCATTTACTTTAGTTGTGCTCTTGACCCTTGACTCTTTAATAAAAAAAAAAATTCTCTGACTGCTATAATTGTGTGTTTATAAAGCACAATCAGTGATGTTAAATTGACATCAAGGTGCCCGCTGGGAAGTTGCTAATGAATTATTTACATCTTCAACAGTGTAATTATTATTTCAAGTGTAATTATATCAATCTGGACCAATTAAACAATACAGGATAGACATGATACCGCTCTCTTAATTCTTTCAAATAAAATTGCATAAATAATTCTTGAACTGACCAAAGCATTTAAAGGGAGAAGGTTACATAAAAACATACATTTTAACAATAGACGTTAAATGTTGATGTTAAATCCACTATTGTTATATATAGAATTGTTCTATACCGTATTTAATGCAATTACATCAAAAGTCAATAATTAAATTACAAAAAAATTAAGAGTAATCCCTTTTTCCAAGGGAAAAATAATTAAATTAGAGTATTTAATTACTTAGTAATGAACGACACCCAACACTGTTCACAATATTGCTGTTTTTACTAAATTTTTTATCAAATTAATGCAGCCTTAGTGAGCATAAGAGACTTCTTTTTTTAAAAAGATTAAAAAATCTTACTGACCCCAAACATTTTATTGGTAGTGTAAATTTAATCATATTTTTGTTTTCTGCAGAGTCATTTTGAAGAAACACAGAGAAACATCCAGACGAGAATCCAGCAGAGAGAGAAAGATCTTCAGGCGCTGATAGAGGCTGTGGCGTCTCATAAGGTGAGTTTGGAGAAGAAGAGAAGTTTGAGTCTCAGTTTGGACTTTCCTCCAGTGCTGGAGCGCTACTAGATCACTGTGTGATGTGTGTGTGTGTGTGTGTGTAACAGCGCTCTGCACAGACGGCAGTGGAGGACAGTGAGAGGATCTTCACTGAGCTCATCAGCTCCATTGAGATACGCCGCTCTGAGGTGACGCAGCTGATCAGAGATCAGGAAAGATCTGCAGTGAGTCGAGCTGAAGAACGGCTGGAGCGACTGAAGCAGGAGATCGATGATCTGAGGAGGAGAGACGCTGAGCTGAAGAAGCTTTCACACACACACGATCATGTTCATTTCCTCCAGGTAACAGAGATATTCTCAAACACTGAGGACTTCTGTAATTCAAAAACACAAGCTTCTGTAATTACAGGGAGTTTTTGTTTTTGTGTCTGTAGAGTTTGCCGTCTCTTGTATATCTCTCTGGATCTACAGATGGCTTCAGTATCAGTTCTCATCTGTCTTTCGACAACATAGTGAAATCAGTCTCTCAACTCAGAGACAAACTTCTGCAGTTCGGCAGAGAGACTATAGATAAGTCATATAAAATAGGTAAAGAAATCTATTCTCAGAAATGAGTTCAGCATCATATATATACTGTACATGCATATACATTCTCAATGAGAATTAAACTGCAGATGTGTTTTGTTTCCATAGTGAAATCCCTCCAGGATTTTGGCGCCCCTGAATATCAGACCAGAGAAGAGTTTCTGCAATGTGAGTTACTATGAACATAAGTTATGACATAAGTTACTATGAACATAATAATGACTAGTTAATGGCCTCTTTTACTTTTTGTGCTACATTGCATGGGCTACAACAAACGAATTATAAAATCAATAATAAAAACAATCACAGGGTCCCCACGGATCCTTCAAAAGTCTTAAGTCTTAAATTAGTCTTAATTAAAGGCCATTAAAAGTCTTAAGGCCCGTACACACCGGGACGAATATCGGCGCGCGTTATTCGCCAGCGTTTTTCAACGCGTTTTTTGTGTTCACACCCAAGCGTTTTTCGCTGACGATGAGCCGAGTGAACATGCAAATTCATTCCCTGACATTAGATGGCGCTTAATGTAAAACAGAAATACAATACCACTCCATAACAGTCTATACTCTGCAATACCACTCCATAACAGTCTATACTCTGCAATACCACTCCATAACAGTTCTCTTTTAACAAGATTTTTGTAGTCGCTGTCGCGTTTGTCATATAGTTCTTTATTCCGACACCAACGAGACCAGCAGCTCTACATTCATCTTGCCTTGCATCTTCCTCGTCATTCCTTCCCGGCAGAGACGCTACTTGGCGTATATCTTCTTCGCTGTTACATATGTGTGCTCGGCAAGACCTTTTTGTGTTTGAGCGCCCCCAAGTTGTGTTTTACTGTAACTTCAGAAGCTCCAGACACGTGAGCAAAAGCGCCAATCTCATTGGTAGGATAGTTTTTGACGCGGCGCGTCAAACCCAAAAAAACGAACCCGAGGCGTTTAAAAAAAAATTACGCTTTTACGCGTGGCGTTTTTCGCGTCGGTGTGCACACTCACATTGGCGCCCTTTGTTTAGTCACGAGGCGTTAAACGTCGGCGAATATCGCGCGCGAAATTCGGCCCGGTGTGTACGGGCCTTTAGTCTTATTTTTACTAATGAAAGGTCTCAGATGACACTTTGACTTAGACATATCTAAATGCTTTCCAAATTAAAACTATCTAATTAGCGTACCTATTATTTTGTATTATTCTATCTTTGTGGATTTGCTTGTTCACGTGACAATTCGCGTCATTTAAGGCAGCATATTAGCCTACGTCTGTCTCCTGCACGCGAAAGGAGGAGAGAAGAAGAAAATGAGTAAATGTCAGTTCAATTGTAAGTTCATTCTTTATGTGTTTAGGAGTGTGCAATATTGTCTATGAACTATGATGATATTGTAATCATTGTTTTAACTATGTACGAGGCACTGCGAGCTGACATCGCATTTGTCTCTCGTGCTTTCACTGCGTGATGTGTGCAGTTTTAGGTATGTCCCCAAATGAGTTTTTATCTTATATTTATATCATATTATGTTGTTATATTAGAATATCACATGAGCAAGAGTGCCGTTTTCCTGTGCACAACTGCATATGTGCTATTTATTTTATACAACATTTAAATGAACAATAAAGTTAACATTGTGAGTTACTTTTTAGACACAATATTGTCAATATTGTTTGTTTTCCCTGTATTTGCATACCTCTAAATATGTTTAGAAATATAGGTGAAAATGCCCCTAGAAATCAGTTTAAGGTGGAAAATATTGTTCCTTAATAAAAATGTAAATTTCTGTCACTGCTGTGAACTGACCACAGCATAGAATATGAACAATATGAATATCTTCGTGAGTCTGCTGTCAACAACAGGCCTATACCAGCCATGCTACCAGTACAAAAACACAATCAGTAAAATATCATCTGATTATTTTCAACAAAACTTTGAAACTATCGAGATATATTTTTGTCAATATTGTGCACCCCTAATGTACGGTATTAATTTTGATTTATTCAGGTCTTAAAAAGGTCTTAAAAAGCCTTATATTTGACTTTAAAAAGTGTGCAGCAACCCTGAATCAACACATTTTATTATTCATTTTTTAAATGACTGAAAAGACATGTCATCAAGATGGAGAGGAATCATTTTTACTTAAACTATTCATTTTCACAGAAAATGTTGATGGACATAAATAGACATTTACTGAAAATTGAACCATATTTGATGCTTGTAACACAAGTAAAGCATTTTTATCATGAATAGATATTTGTAAATGGGGTTGTTTTTACCCTGCAGGAAGAATAAATGAAAGTAACACATTACTATGTTTATAGGTGATAACATACATGTTACCTGTTAAATGATTAGTATAAATACTATTTTTGGATTGAGGTTTCATTGGGGATTTTACCAGTCGGAGAGACATTAAAAAAAGTCCAACTTTAGTATTATAAAACTAATAGATCCTGCTAATGTGTTATGAGCTAATGTTATTTTTTTTAATTATTTTTTTTGTTTAGTTTATTATTATTAGGACATTGCATATTAACATGACAAGTCAAAATATGCCAGAGTTCGCCAAAAGGCTAGTTTTCATCTGCAGTCCTAGGCCAGATGTACAATAGGCAACCTAAAAATACAATGCAAATACAACAATTTAATCAAAACATAACACAATATAACAAAATACAACAAACCCTACAATTACCAAAATCAACTTTAAAAAAAAAAAAAAAAAAATTTCAATTAATGTTGACATATTTGCATGCTAAAAAGCAAAGTTTTAAAAGAAGAATGAAATCCATTATAACTATTTAATTCTCTAACTGACGTTGGGATGTCATTCCATTCTTTTGAGGCTTTAATAGAGAAGGCAGACTGACTAAAAGCAGTTTTCCTGAAATTAATAACACAGTCCCTTCTAAATGTACCTCTAGTGAGACGACTGTTTTCCGATCTTAAACTCAGAAACTCACTAAGAGGTGGTGGGGCCAGGCCATTAAGAATGTTATGTGTTATGTGTGTTAATGTGCTAATAATGATGGAAGGGTCATGAGTGATTATGTGTTTATCTCCATCAGATTTCCGTCTGTTGACTCTGGATCCAAACTCAGTGAATAATTGGCTCCGTCTGTCTGAGGGAAACACAGAGATCACTTACTCTGACACAATTCAGCCGTATCCTGATCATCCAGACAGATTTGATTATTGGGCCGAGGCGTTGTGTGTGGAGAGTGTGACTGGACGCTGTTACTGGGAGGTGGAGTGGAGTGGAGATGGGAGATTAGGAGTGGTTATAGGAGTGACATGCAAGACCATCAGCAGGAAGGGAAATGGTCCTGAAAGTATAGTGGGGTTTAATGATCAGTCGTGTAGTTTGTACTGTACTCCCACTTTCTGTTCATTCTGTCACAATAACATTGAGACTGTTCTCCCTGTAGTCTCCAGCAGTAGAATAGGAGTGTATGTGGATCATGGCGCAGGGATTTTGTCCTTCTACAGCGTCTCAGACACAATGAGTCTCATCCACAGAGTCCAGGCCACATTCAACCAGCCGCTCTACGCTGCGTTTGGATTAGATAGACACTCAAGGGTGAAACTGTGTCGTCTGACCAATTAAATCATACAGAGGTTCTACCAATTATTTTGTCATATCCCCTACTGAACCCTTTGAAAATCTGTATTTCTTTGACTCCTCAATTAAAAAGTGTTCTTATCTTAATTTAACTCACAAAATGTTGTGTAGACAAACACAATCAGACTAAACTAATAACACAAACTATTGTACTTTTCACATTTTATACCGAATACACTAAATCTTTCACAGTGCAGGGTGGAGAACTGTGAAAGGGTGCAGGGTGGAGAAAAAAATGGGTCAGGAGTGTGTGTGTGTGTGTTTGGTGGCGGGGGTGCTAATACAAGGCTTTAGACCTTATTGAGAGCAGTGCCACGACCCTGGCAAAAGGTCTGAATTACAGGTTAAAATAACAAATGCACAAAAAATAACATTATGATGTCCAGAAATCAAATGCAAATCAATAATACATTGAGTTTAATTGATCGATATAGAACTCACTTTTAATGTGATAGTTTCATCCTATATCCACTGTAATACAATATGAGTCTTTATGTTAATGAATAATTACATAGATCATAGATCTGCATTTAAAGAGGCTACATGCAACTTTTTCCCCAAAATAAACGTAACAATAGCCTTTTTATTTGACCATTTATGACTCAAACATCTCCTGATGAGCATACTGACACCTTGTCAGCTCACAGTGGGTGCACCTATAAGCCTGTATCCCATTTTTCCTATTTTCTGTCGGGTCGGATTTTTCCCGCGCTGTCTGCGGATGTGACGTCAAGCGCGTTCATGTTAAACGTTTCAGATCACTCTGCCACCACCGCTAGTCAGCAAACAAACTTAGTTTCTCAAACAATATATGTATTTGACTGTTCTTACCTCTGTAAACATAATGTTGACTTCTTTGCAGCGGATGACTTGTGAAGTGTGAAAAAACATACGAGAGCGAGCAGAAAGGAAGAGCAGTTCTGTTTTTTTGGCCACAGGTGTCAGTCGCGAGTTTAAATTTCAGAAAATCGCATGTAGCCTCTTTAATGTTCCTGTTTTCTAATGGTCTGGTGTTTGAACGTCTCGGTTACGTGTGTAACTCTCGTTCCCTGAAGGAGGGACCACTTCTGTAAGCACTTCGACTTGGCGCAGTAATATCTTCACTCGTGAAAAATCCTCTCACCGGCCCCCGCTCCCTCTAGTGAAGATATTACTGCGCCAAGTCGAAGTGCTTACAAGCACTTGCTATGGTATTCCGCCATACAATATAGTTATCCATTTTACACGCTTAGAAAAGCGCAACGTTTTGTTTTGTGTCACCGTCCTAGGTCGAGTTACACTACGCGAGTAACTGTATTTAAATAGGGAAAACGTGGAGGTGTTTGGTAGCTTCTCTGCTTGGCCCATATTGAATGAACTGGGCTAAGCTAAGTGCTAACAAAGTTTCGCCGCAAGACAGAGCGATTGAGTGCACGCACTGAGACGAGAGAGGTATGTATCAACTCATCTTAGTTAAGGGAATAACATAGTTTAATATGAAAAAACGGTGGAGTATCCCTTTAACAAGCAGAATCACTGAAAGAAAGAAGAGAACAGAAAAAGAGACGAGCAGAAACACAAGAACTACAACTGACTTCAGCCACAGCCTCAGATGAAATCAACTGAAGAGAAAAGAAGACATTAAATCTGTGAAGATCTCAGCAGAGGAGGATTAAACAACTCCACAAACAGCATTACCAGCTTCACTTATTACTAACCAGACTGACTTTATTTCTGTCAGACGTCTACAGAAGTTTTTATTGAGATTTAACAGAGGTTTAACTCTAATGTGTTTCATCTTTAGTTACCATAACAGTGATTAGTGTTTCCATTAGTTGGGCTCTTATCTCGTATTATACAGTTTGTCTTTTTTTGGCTGCTGTGACAGTGTGTTTATCAAACACATTTGCAGTAGCAAAGAAAGCTAAAGTGAAATGAGATCAGGTGATGATGGTTTTATAATCATCATGAACTAACCTTTCACTGATGTCTCTGAAGTCTAACAATTGTGTTGATCATTAATACTTTCACATCACAAACCCTGTGTTTCTGCAGCATGAGATCAATATTATAACAGTCAGTTTAAAGCTTTTAATATACATGAGATCAAAAGTAAACTTATACTGACACACACAGATATCAACAATCAGCGTATGAATCTCAACAATGGTGACAATCACAAATATTCAGATAAACATTAATTCATAACATCACTGAAAAGTTACTAATCCACAACAAAAACAACAGCAAAAAATAAAAGCAAATATTTAGAATCTAACAAAATAATAGGACAATTCAGCTGCATAATTTATTCATGTCGCAATGCATGCTGGGAGTTTTGTACTATGCTGGTACCCAGCATGCATTGCAGCAAGGTACTTTTGATTGTCACCATTGTTGAGATTCATACGCTGATTTTTTATGTCTGTGTGTCATGTTAAATTGACTTATTTGTACTCATGTTTGATAAAGTCTTCTAACTGATTGTCATAATATTGCTGGATCTCACGCTGCAGTAACATAGGGTTTGTGATGTGACAATATTAATGGATCAACAACACAATTGTTAGATTTCAAAGACATCAGTGAATCAGGTTATTTCATGACGATTATAAAACCATCAACAGGAAACCATCATCACCTGATCTCATTTCACTTTAGCTTTCTTTGCTGCTGTACATGTGTTTGACAAACACACTGTCACAGCGGCCAAAAAAGACAGAACATACAATAAGACTTACGAGCCCAACTAATGGAAACACTATTCACTATTATGGTGACTTCAAATGAAACACAGAGTTAAACCTCTGTTCATTCTCAATAAAAACTTCTGTAGACGTCTGACAGAAATAAAGTCAGTCTGGTTAGTAATAAGTGAAGCTGGTAATGCTGTTTGTGGAGTTGTTTAATCCTCCTCTGCTGAGATCTTCACAGATTTAATGTCTTCTTTTCTCTTCAGTTGATTTCATCTAAGACTGTGGCTGAAGTCAGTTGTAGTTCTTGTGTTTCTGCTCGTCTCTTTTTCTGTTCTCGTCTTTCCTTCAGTGATTCTGCTTGTTAACAGACTTATTAAGGCTGAGATTACTCCATATTTAACATACACAGATGTTGTGGCTCAGATAAGGTCCATTTCTGGTTTATTTCTTTGCTCTTGGCTGAGATGTGGCATTGTTATGGCCTGCTTGTGGCCCAGATCTGGCAAACAGGAGTGGGCCACCCAAGGGCCGTCATTCTCTGCTGCATCTGGCCTGAAACAATGTTGCTATGTGGGTACCGGTACTTTTAAAATATTTTTCAACTCATTTGTTGGAGTCATTAATTTTACATCAACCTGTATTCATCAATTCACTTGTAACAATAAAAATGTTATTATAGCTCTTTCCTTCAAAAGGATTCCCTTAAGAATTCAATCTTTTGACCTTCTTTTAACCTTCAATCTTCTTACGACTTCCATCTATCAACTTTCCTTTAACTTTCTTTTGCACTGCGTTCACATTCTTAGTACTTTCTCAGACGAAAACTTTAATATCGTCATTTAAACACTGATCTACTTTCAAACCACATTAATACCAGAAATTTCTACTTTCACCTTTTCTCACCTTCCGAGTGTGCATTTACAATTACGGGCTAAATGGCCCTGCTGACCATAATTAAAACAACTCTCTTTGTCTATGGTTTGATCACTATGAGCTTGCAAACGGCTCCAACTTACTGCACACCCTTGAAGCAGTGTGTCCCAACCAGGAATGTAAACAGAGCCACTGATAAGCAGTTCTCTGTATTCTTACAGTCCACCAGTGGCGGATTCAATTACAATAGCCAAATCATAATCTTCATCATTATCATTGGCAGCACATTAATTTTCATAAGCTGCACAGAAAATCACTCAACATATTCTAAGGGGATTTCACAATGTTTCTGTTTAACTTGAATCACATTTCTTTGAAGTCAGAGCTTCAGAGCACAGCTGCTTACAGCGTTTGCTCTCTTCTGTCTCACTGTTTGTTTCAGGACTCTTTATAAAGTATAAAATTTGTAGTCATCAATTTCATTAAACCGGGTTTGAAACAGTATTCCTCTATCACATGGTTAGTCTGCAGATTCAACCTAATGTTATCATTATTTTCTCAGTCCCACTTATCTCTACTGTTCCACAAAAAAATAAAAAATAAATATATTACTCATATCTCAATACCTTAAGTGCAGAGACAGCCATTATAGCTGCTTGCTCCTTCAACTCTCGTTAGGAAAATTCTCTAGACATCATTATTTTACCACTAAAATATATAATTGTTCCCCATTCTGCTTAAAGGTGCTTTAAGTGATGTCACGCGTTTTTTAGGCCAAAACATTTTTTGTCACATACAGCAAACATCTCCTCACTATCCGCTAGCTGCCTGTCCCCTGAACACACTGTAAAAAAACGCGGTCTCTGTAGACACCACAGGCTCCACAAACGGCAACAAAAACAAACTGGGCTCACCCGCACCACGAAACACAACAAACAGTGCTCCAGCCAATCACCGACAAGAAGTATTTGAGGGGTGTGGTTTGGGGGTTAGTGCGCGTGGACATGAAGGGGATGTGGAGGAGAGACGAGAGAGAAGCATGAAGAGGGAAGTTTGAATTATGGCCGACACACGACTAAAGAGACGACGTTCCGATGAACAAACTGCAAAGAAGAGGGACAAGGATAAGGAACGCGCGAAGTCCCGAATTTACATCGGAAAAACCCTCGAAAGGTGGCGAGAACTCCGCCGGCAGAAGGGCTTCCAATCCGACATTCAGTTGCTCTGTTTTTGCAGAACAGGTAAATCCATTTTTCTTTCTAAATTGACGTTCATGTTCGCCAAACCAACACAAGGATGTAATTAGCTAGAACTATGCAGTCAGCATTAGCTTTGGTGAATACAACATATATGTTTCTAGCAGCTAGCGATCAATCTCTATTGTAAATGATCAAGCAAATTCACAGTAGGGCGACAATTTGTGTGAATGATTGAATGATTGTTTTCACCCACTGTTTGTTATGGATTTGAATGTTCATTTATAGGCTATTGACAACTTTGACTAAATTTGTTTACGCCACCACCGTTGTTTATGCTCACTGGGAAACGTAAAGCTAACGTTATCTTGCTATTATTGCGTCCTTGTATGGGAGCTAACGTTATAGTTTAAACCTCAGGTGGCGAAACGATTTTAAGATAATGTTTCTCTTTTTCTGCATTCTGTTCTGCAATATATAAAAGCATTTATCTACCTTGGTGACATTACACATTGAATGAAGTATCAGTAAAACTTAACTTTGTTTTTAGTGACTACTTTGACTTTCTTTTATGCCGGAAGGGAGGGGAGGAGGGAGGAGACGGGATGAGGAGGAGGGAGGGTCTAGCTAGCCTCCGTTTTGTTTGACAACAATTCGAATGTCAACACTCCCGGCATCACTTAGAGCAGTGGTTCCCAACCTTTTTTTGTCTGAGACCCCCTTTTTCCCAAGAAAATATTTTAGGGCCCCCCTTCACATTTAATGATATTTTCGCTCTTGTAAGCTTGCAGCAAGAATGACAAAATATGTTGTTTTCAAACAAACGGTATGTTTACTAAACAGATATGTTTATGCACAAATAATAGCCTATAATATTGAAAATACAATAACAAAAACATTAGTAGGCCCTTTGTAAGCCTATACTTGGAGTAGCCTATAAATTTGCCATTTTAAATGCAATAACAAAAATATCAGTATTCACACTTGTGTGTAGGTAAAAAAAGAATGAATATAGGCTATTACTAAATGACTTCTGTCTGGGGCCTCAATACTTGCATGTTATTTGTGAGGCTTTATCAATGTGAGGCTTTATTTTTTAGGCTTTTGGCGCTACAGCGAGCGATAATAAACTTGCGTTTATTAACAGAATAATGCATCTTTCGGAAGAACATTGTAGCCGGAACTACTTCTCTCTCTGTGTGCGTCTATGACGAGTCACGCAGGTACTGGTCTACTCCGCAGCGGCAGCGATCCGAACCAGTGTTAAATAGTCCCAATGTAATCACTTGTTATAGGTGTACCATAGTGATTCAGGATAAGACAAAAACACGGTTTGGAAAATGGATTCATGATGAACTCGCTCATTATCTAAATTTTTAACAGAAAAAAG
Organism: Leuciscus leuciscus; assembly: GCF_965113295.1. Lineage (NCBI taxonomy): Eukaryota > Metazoa > Chordata > Actinopteri > Cypriniformes > Leuciscidae > Leuciscus > Leuciscus leuciscus. The sequence goes on along the minus strand of NC_138725.1, from coordinate 32,623,335 downwards.
TTAAGGACTTTTATTTAATGCAAATTGCTCAAAACTTTTCAAAATATGACGCGACCCCCCACAGAGCTCGCTGAGGCCCCCTTGTGGGCCGCGACCCCCCTGTTGGGAACCACTGACTTAGAGCACCTTTAATAAAACTTTCTTTTCGCTCTGCCTCATCTAACCAGTACATGATTGTTTGCTTACAATCCACACACACGTCTCTCACCGCTGTCAGCCTAGTGACACTTAACATTCCCTCCCTGGGAAAACCATGGTACCTGATCAACTTTTGTATGTCCAGTATACATTTATGTCCGTAATTTTTTTTTCATTTGACAGAAAACTGGTGTATAAAAATGATCGAGCTTACTGTGAGACAACCCTACTGGCATACTGGATTTTCCTTCGACGTGCGTCTAATAATCTGTCAAACGTCTTCGATCCGATCCGATTTTGTCACCTCAATTCGGCAAGGGTAGCAAAGATGCTCTGTAATTACGGTTTACACAAAATCTTTCCGTTAGCGCATTCCAGCCTTTGATTGATTCTGGTTCGCCTAATTAATCAGGTGTGGCTCTTCCGTCCACTTTTACGAGCTAGTTACTGGCCTTCCACCGGTAACTTTCTATGCCTGCACCAAAGAAATAGTCTCAGCCACCATGGTTCACTCACGGTCATACCAAAATTACACCACCACACAAAATAAATTTGACTGTCTCTTACCAGAGATTCTTCTATTGCCACCGGGTTCAACATTATCCAAGATGGCGCCGCGGATGGCTGCCTCGGTGTGGAGCTCTCCAGTTATTGTGTTGTTTTTGTTGGTTTGTTCTGCGTTTAGTCATTCTTTTCCTATCAGTTTCACCAAAGACGAACTACTGGACATTAGGAAACACACACCAGACAACTTTTTCACAGATTTTGATTACTCAGACGTTTTACTGGACATTCTCGTCGGAGGGGCAGCGGTGTTGTTCAAACGCGCGGTCAGACGCAAACGCGGGAAGCGCGCTGGCGCGCTGGTTAAACTCCGCGAGCGCGGCCTCCGCACTGCACTCCCTAGTATTCATCTTGCGAATCTCCGATCTCTTCCTAACAAAATGGACGAACTTCTTCTCCTCACCCGCACTAACAAGGATTTTTTAAACTCCGCTGCTCTGTGCTTCACTGAAACCTGGCTGAGTGAAGCCATACCGGACAACGCACTACATCTGCCGGGCTTTCAGCTGTTCCGAGCGGATCGCATCGCGGAACTAACGGGGAAAACGAGAGGTGGTGGATTGTGTTTCTACATTAACGAAAGTTGGTGTTCAGATGTAACAACACTGAAGAAGATGTGCTCTCCTAATTTAGAGGCACATTTCATAAACTGTAAACCTTTCTACTCGCCGCGGGAGTTTTCCTCATTCATTCTCGCGAATGTTTACATTCCTCCAGACGCGTGTGTGAGCGCGGCGATACAACAGCTGGCTGAACATATAGCTGAAATGGAACAAAGGTACCCAGACTCTCTTTTAATCATTCTTGGGGATTTTAACAAAGCAAATCTCTCCCGTGAACTGCCAAAATACAGACAGCATGTTACATGTCCTACCAGAGACAGTAATATATTGGACCACTGTTACACCACGATAAAGAATGCGTATCACTCCGTCCCACGGGCAGCTTTGGGGCTCTCTGATCATTGTTTGGTTCATCTTATACCGACCTACAGGCAGAAACTGAAATCAGCTAAACCTGTAATAAGGACTGTAAAAAGATGGACCAATGAAGCAGAGCAGGATCTACAGGCCTGCTTCGATTGCACTGATTGGACTGTTTTTGAAGCTGCAGCCACCGATCTGGATGAGCTCACAGATACTGTAACATCATATATCAGTTTCTGTGAGGATACATGCATTCCTACCAGGACATTCTTATCATTCACTAATGATAAACCATGGTTTACTGGGAAACTCAAACAGCTTCGTCATGCCAAAGAGGATGCTTACAGAAGTGGGGATAAAATCTTGTATAACCAGGCCAGAAACAGACTGACAAAGGAGATCAGAGTTGCTAAAAGAAGCTACTCTGAAAAGCTGAAAACCCAGTTTTCAGCCAACGACCCGGCATCAGTCTGGAGAGGCCTGAGGAACATCACCAACTACAAATCACCATCCCCCCGATCTGTGGAGAATCAACAACTGGCTGACACTCTCAATGCATTCTATTGCAGGTTTGAGAAGCCCAGACTCACACCTCACACCCGCTCTGATGTGCACTTCACACATCCACCATCACCTCCTGCAACCCCTCTCCTCCCCCCTTCTGCCATCCAACCTGAGCTTAAGGTCTGTGTGGAGGACGTGAGCCGAGTCTTCAAAAAACAGAAGACTAGGAAAGCTTCAGGCCCAGACGGCATCTCATCTGCTTGTCTAAAAGCCTGCGCTGACCAACTGGCCCCAGTCTTCACGCAGATCTTCAACAGATCATTGGAGCAGTGTGAAGTTCCCTGCTGCTTCAAACGCTCCACTATCATTCCGGTTCCCAAAAAACCTAAAATCACTGGACTTAATGACTACAGACCTGTCGCTCTCACGTCTGTGGTCATGAAGTCGTTTGAAAGACTGGTGTTGGCCTATCTGAAGGACATCACTGGACCCCTTCTGGATCCCTTTCAGTTTGCTTACAGAGCAAACAGGTCTGTGGATGATGCAGTCAACATGGGACTGCACTATATCCTGCAACATCTTGACAGACCTGGGACTTATGCACGGATCTTATTTGTGGACTTCAGTTCGGCCTTCAATACCATCATCCCTGATCTTCTCACAGCCAAACTGACTCAGCTCTCCATGCCATCCTCAATCTGTCAGTGGATCTCCAGCTTCCTGACCGACCGGCAGCAGCGAGTGAGACTGGGGAAGCTCACATCCAGGTCCCTCACCATCAGCACTGGCGCCCCCCAAGGGTGCGTTCTCTCCCCACTGCTCTTCTCCCTGTACACTAATGACTGCACTTCTAAAGACCCCTCTGTCAATCTCCTGAAATTTGCAGACGACACCACCGTCATCGGTCTCATCCAAAATGGTGACGAGTCTGCTTACAGACTGGGGGTTGAACAGCTGGCTGTCTGGTGCAGCTATAACAACCTTGAGCTGAACACGCTCAAAACAGTGGAGATGATTGTGGATTTCAGGAGAAAATCCCCAGCACTCCCCCCTCTCACCATCATGAACAGCACTGTGGAAGCAGTGGAGTCATTCAGGTTCCTGGGCTCTACCATCTCTCAGGACCTGAAGTGGGCAAATCACATTGACTCCATTGTGAAAAAGGCCCAGCAGAGACTGTACTTCCTTCGCCAGCTGAAGAAGTTCAATCTGCCACAGGAGCTGCTGATCCAGCTCTACTCAGCCGTCATTGAGTCTGTTTTAAGCACTTCCATCACTGTCTGGTTTGGTTCAGCTACCAAATCGGACATCAGGAGACTACAACGGACAGTCCGGACAGCAGAGAGGATTATTGGTGCCCCCCTGCCAACCCCCCAGGACCTGTACTCTTCCAGAGTGAGGAAGAGAGCAGGTAAAATCATCACAGACTCCACTCACCCTGGACACCCCCTGTTTGAACTGTTACCGTCAGGACGGCGACACAGATCACTGGCCACAAGAACATCCAGGCACAGGAACAGTTTCTTTCCACAGGCCATTTCCCTTCTGAACACTTAACATGCCCCCCAAGGCATATGCCTGCAAGTGCAATACTCCCACTGTCTAGTGCAATATTCTCTTAACTCAGGTGATATTTATATTATATTATTCATACTACTCAAAATACTGTAAATATGTTCATAATCTGTAACATGCACTAGACTCCCACTGTCTAGTGTAATATTCTTTAACTCAGGTGATATTTATATTTATATTATTCATACTTCTCAAAATACTGTAAATATGTTCATAATCTGTAAATGTTTATTCAGACTAAACCCAACTGTGACCCCCTTTTTTTTTTTACTTTTTATACTATTTTTATTTTATTTTTTTTAAATATATTTTATTCTTAGAATTTGTATTACTATGTTTCTTGTTGTATTTGTATTTGTATATGTGCACTGGAAGCTTCAGTACCAAGAAAAATTCCTTGTGGGTGCAAGCACACTTGGCAATAAAGCTCTTTCTGATTCTGATTCTGATTCTGATTCTTTCTGATTCCAGTGGAGTTCCTCCTGGCCCTGATAGCAGTTTGCTCTTCTCTCTCAATTCTGCGAGGTAAGACTAAAGCCTGGTGCTTCAGGGTGATCATTCGTCAATCTGCTTTACTCAGGGTCAGAAGAAACTGCCATGGAATCCCAACTTCTGACACCAATTGTTGTGGCAAAAACAATCATTAAACAATCATCATCACTGCATAAGAGACACCAATAATCAATTTGTATTTTAAAAGATATTTATTCTCTTCCATGAGCTTAGTCACAAATTCACAGCAGCTACCCCGTGACGTGAGCAAGACCTGACACCCAGCCCAGGAAATTCCCTTTTTATACTCCTTCTTCAAGGTCTTTTCTCTGTAGTTTTCCACTCACCCAGCCACATCTAGCTGATTTAGAATAGATTGACCCCTCTAAACCCCCTTGGCTAAATTATCTTCCATACCCAAAGAGTTAAAGGTTCTTAACCATTTGTCTTACTGTGTGTGTCTTGCTTACGCCAGTTGCACAAACATACATATATCCTGTTCACATTCCACAATATAGACATGTGACACATTACTTTGCAATATATGTTGAAGATCAATGGAAATACAATTTTTCCATTACACATGGAAGGTGGTACGTACGCTCAGGGGAAGGTGATTCTCGGAAGGACTTGTAACTTTCCCTCCCAGTCTCTCCAGGCTTGTAGCAAATCCTGGGGCAGTAGGGGATCATCCCAGTCTCTGTGTTTGTTCCAAAGTGGTCTCACTAGGATTTTGGCACAGGTGGTGTATGGCAGGATTAACCCGAGGGGGTCGTACTGGCTAGCTAAGGCCCTTTAAATGTTACGCATGGTAGGAGCATCATAATTTACTGGTCGATGTTTGTACCTCAATGTGTCTGTGGAACAGTGCCAGCTGAGGCCCAGAGCGGATTTATGGAATCCCAGCTAGAAATATTTTGTTCTAAAAATGTTCTGAGAACATTACCATGAAGTTCTAATAATGTTTTCAGTTTTTAAGACACCATGATGTTGATCAGTATTTGCATTAGTTGGGCTGTTGACCCTTGCATTTTTAACTTTAGATTTTGTTCAGCTGTTGTAACTGAATTATAACTCCCAGATGAACAAAGAGAAAAGATGATCAGATGTTGTTGGTTATGTTTTAATACAATCATCATTTGACCTGAATCACAAAACTCATTTAGAGCCTAATCTCTGACTTAGATTTATATTGTTGATTACATCATCACAGTGATTCTACAACATAAGATCCAGAGTTTTCTATATATTCCAAAGGATTTCTTAAAAGTTGTTTTGATAAAAAAAAATTGTTTTGTTTATGCACAAACAGACATCAAGAATGAGTGTATGAATCTCAACAATGGTGACAAACAAAATATTTAAAGGTATAGCGGAGGATCTTTCCAAATTTTAGATAAGACCCGCCCTCTCCACTTTTTGAAAAGTTTGATTGATTCACCAGAATGATTGACAATTAGGAGGACCAATAGTTTAGACTACCCACCAGGAAGTAAAACATCCTCCGCTATACCTTTAATTAGGAAAAGGAAATTACTAAGACAATTCAGATCATAATTTATTCATAACGCAATGCATGATGGGAGCCATGAATGAGTTTTGATTGGTGGCACCCAGAATGCACTGCAACATGCTTTATTATCACCATTGTTGAGATTCACAGGCTAATTATTGATGTCTGTGTGTCTAAATAAAATATTTTGAACAGAACTTTTAAGAAATATTTTGGATTCTATAGAAAATGCTCCAAATTGTATGCTATAAAATCACCAGGCTGCTGCAATCAACAAGGCAAACCTAACTCTCTAAACTTTAGTCCTCTGTTGTAAGCCTCTTTGAAAAGCGTCTGTTAAATGACTAAGTGTAAATTAATTTAGTGATTCAGGTCAAATGATGATTAAGTCAGAACATAACCAACACCACCTGATCACCTTTTATCTTTGTTCATCTGTCAGTTATAACTTAGTTACAACAGCCAGACAAAATCTAAAGTTAGTAGTTTAATAGTCAAGAGCCCAACTAAAGCAAACACCGATCACCATAATGGTAACTTAAAAGTAGATTTTCTCCTTTGGTGATTCTGCTTGCTAACATCAGGCGTCTTCAATAATGGTCAATCATCACACAATTAATAACTTAATTATCTCATTCATTTTAACACTCTTCAGTGTTCATTTAACACTCATATTTTAACACTTTAACCCTTTGAGTGTGGAGTCAAATAAACTCCCAGGAGAGTTAATTTAACACTTGAGTTTTTGCTGTGTGGGATAACATTATCTAAAAACATCCTCAAAATGTTACATTTAAATTGTTCTTGCTTTGTTAACGCGTCAAATTACAAGAACGTTTTATAAAATACATTCCGTAATTTCAGGCCTCAATGATATCCTCAAAACATTTTGCGAACGTTGATTTGATAATGTTCCTATGGAACATTATATAATCTTTTATTTCAACAACATTCCCAAAACATCCTCAAAATGTTACAGTTAAAACGTTATATCTTAGTTTACATTTAACCTTATAGAAACATTATTTGGAATGAGAAAACATCCTTAAAACATTCTTTGAACATTACATTCAAATGTTTTCTTTAAAACAGAAACCAAACTTGTAGGGAATGTTAGCCAACGTTCTGAGAACGTTCCCTGCTAGCTGGGATATTGGATCAACTGGCACAGCATGGGCTACACAGGGTATTGAAGGGCAGGACTTGCCACTCAAACACAGATGGAGTTTGGTCTCCTTCCATGTCATGCCAGACAAATCTCAGAAGGGTCTTCAGAGAGCAGGCGGACCTGGAGGAACATGGTTTTTACATAACCACTACAGTGTGCTCCCGGAACCTTAACAGCACTCCTAGGAGTGAAGGTCCTAAGGTGGGGCCAGGTAACAGCCACTCATTTAGGTTCAGACCTCGGTACTACTACTAATAATAATAGATTTTATTTGTAATGCACTTTACATTTGGAGCAAATCTCAAAGTGTGGGTCACCATGTGATGTGGGATATACCATTATTCCCCTGACTGTGTCAACTGGTGGGAACTCAACTTCTTGACGGTTCCTGCCTGGGTCAGTTTCAGAATTTCAGCATTGTACGCCTTAGCTTGATCTGGATCTTTAGCGAGGTACCGTTCATTGTTCTGGAGGCTGGGCATTACCATTTCCTTTGGGGCTTGGAAATCTTTGCGCCTAAGCAGAGGGGTGGTGTGACATATTGGTCTTGTCAGGATCTAGTGACCTCCTTTTCGTTCCTGAAGGGAGGTATGTCAATTCGCGAGATCTCGTGGGTCCTCGTGACTTCAGCTGTTAGTCATGGCCACAGCCGTTCCACAACAAATCCGGACCTGGTGGGTATTGAAGGACAGCGGAGCACAGATCCGACACGCAGCGGAGCTGATCCGCAGCCGTTCTGCAGTTGGTGGAAATCCGGGGTAAGCCTACTACTCCTCTTCCACCAGTGCCACTTATCAATTGCCTGAAGGACATAAAGCACTGGCTGGACAGTAACCTTCTCAAACTCAACAAAGACAAAACAGAACTCATGGTGTTTGCCCCGCTGTCACTTCTTAAAAATGTTGATGACATCATACTGAATGTGGATGGCTGCTCAATCTCTGCATCTCAAGTACACAACCTGGGCGTCATCATGGACTCCACTCTCTCCTTCCAACAACACATCAAAAACACTCCTAAAATTGCCTTTTACCATCTTAAGAACATCTCCAGACTCCGACAGTGCCTTTCCAACTCTATAGCTGAGACCCTCATCCACTCCTTCATCACCTACCGACTTGACCATTGTAACGGTATCCTGTTCGGTCTGCCCAGCAAGGCTACTGACAGACTCCAGTATGTACAGAACTCTGCGGCTAGGATGCTCACCCACACAAAACTTGGACTTCACATTACTCCCATCCTGAAGAAGCTTCACTGGCTGCCAGTTAAGTCCCGGATCAAATATAAAATCCTCCTCCTGACGTACAAATCTCTCCATGGACTTGCACCCCAGTACATTACTGATCTACTTCATCCCTACGCTCAGTCATGGACCCTGCGGTCCTCTGAGAAGGACCTGCTCGCTGTCCCTAAGTCCAGGCTCCGGACATTTGGTGATAGAGCCTTCTGTGTTGGTGCACCGTCACTCTGGAACAAGCTTCCTCTTGCCATCTGCTCTGCCTCCTCTCTAATAAACTTTAAAAACCAGCTTAAAACACACCTCTTCACTGAGGCCTAGGCTTCACACCCCTCTTCTCTTATCCCCCTCCCCCTTCTCTTGTTGTTTGTTAAGCGTCCTTGGGTTCTGTGAAAGGCGCTATATAAATTAAAGTTATTATTATTATTATTATTAAACACTGCTGCGGGTGAATGGACAATTGTTCTGACTTCATGAACCCTGATGGTGTGAATGAAACATCAAACTGACTCAAACTCTTAGAAATGTATATATGATACTGGATATCAAGGGTGAAACTGTTAATAATGTAGACAGACAGCAATCTTATTCAATGTCAGTCATGTGTGCAGTGAAATATAATTTAGTTAAGCATTTAAAAGCTCTGTTGAGAAGTTTAAAACACGGAAAGCTCAAAAAGCAATCATATCAAGATACTTCATGAATTTCAGAACTAAAATTAAGAAATTGCTTTTAATTCAAGCAGAATCAACAGAAAATTAAAAAAGGACAATAACAATGAGATGTTGATAAAATGAGTAAAGAGTTTAATCAATAATTACATGAAGCAAATACAAACATTAAGAAAAAGTGAAAGCAAATTAGATCTCTCTCTTTACTGACTTATAAGAGCCAAATCATCTCAAGAGAAGAAGAGAAGAAAAGAGTCCAGTTTCAAAGATACATGAAAGTATATCTTGCGTTTCCGTGGAAGAGTAGAAGTGAAACTAGATGTTCTAATGAAAAACAATGAAGAACGAGTTAAAAATTAATATAAGATTAATGTCTCTATTAAAAGTGTTAAGGCCTCTTCTTCAGCTCCTGAACTTTGCCTCCAAAGGATTTTCCAGGGTGAATTTTCTGGTGGTCTTTCAGCTCATCTCTTTCTATCATCCGCAGTAAAGGCAAGGCAAGGCAAGTTTATTTATATAGCACATTTCATACACAATGGCAATTCAAAGTGCTTTACATAGGAGAAATAAAAATAATTAAAAGAAATAAGAATAATTAAAACAGTTTAGAAAAATAAAATAAAATACAGTACAGTACAAACAGTCGGACGAACAGCGGCACAGTGCTCATTCAGTAAATGCATACATTTTACATTTATTCATTTAGCTGACGCTTTTATCCAGAGCGACTTACAATTGCTATATATGTCAGAGGTCGCACGCCTCTGGAGCAACTAAGGGTTAAGTGTCTTGCTCAGGGACACATTGGTGTCTCACAGTGGATTCGAACCCGGGTCTCTCACACCAAAGGCATGTGTCTTATCCACTGCGCCACCACCACCCCATACATAGCTAAACAGAAGTGTTTTGAGTCTGGATTTGAATGTGACCACTGTAGGAGCACATCTGATCTCTTCTGGAAGCTGGTTCCAGCTGTGGCTGGCATAATAGCTAAAAGCAGACTCGCCATGTTTAGAGTGAACCCTTGGTATTTCTAGCTGATATGATCCTAATGATCTGAGTGATCTGTTGGGTTTATATTCAGTGAGCATATCTGCAATGTATTGAGGTCATAAGCCATTGAATGATTTATATACCAGTAATAATACTTTAAAATCAATCCTAAATCTAACTGGGAGCCAGTGTAAATACCTGAGGACTGGTGTGATATGTTCATATTTTCTGGTTCTGCTCAGAATCCTGGCGGCAGCGTTCTGTATGAGCAGCAACTGTCTTATGGTCTTTTTGGGAAGGCCAGTGAGGAGTCCATTACAATAATCCACCCTGCTGGTGATGAAAGCATGAACAAGTTTCTCTAAGTCTTGTCTGGAAACAAAGCATCTAATTCTTGCAATATTTTTCAGATGATAGTATGCTGATTTAGTTATTGCTTTGACATGACTACTGAAACTAAGGTCTGACTCTAGTGTCACACCAAAATTCCTGACTTGATTTTTAGTTGTTTGACCCCTAGAGTGAAGGTATGCGTTCACCTTGAGAACTTCATCTTTGTTTCCAAACACAATAACTTCAGTTTTGTCTTTGTTTAATTGAAGAAAGTTTTGACACATCCAACTGTTGACTTCGTCAACTTCGTCCTTCAGTAAAGGACTTCCTGCACTGAAACACACACCGCCATGTCTTTTCTGCTGTAATATTCCGAATGAATCTTCTCCTTTGTGTGAATCTTCAAGTGTTTCTTCAGGACTGAAGCCCAATGAAACTGTTTACCGCACTGATCACAGTTAAATGGTCTTTCTTCAGAATGAGAGTAGATGTGATTTCAGAGAGAAAGCCTAGCCGCTTCTTCACAGTGTGAACTCTCATGTGAATCTTGATCAGACTTGATTTACATGTGAAGCATTTTTTACACTGAGGGCAGGAGACAGATTTTTGGGCTTCTGTTTTTCCTTTCTTCTTCACGTCCATCAGGTCTAAAAGAAACATTAAATCAAGTGAGATTTCAAATAAGAGACAAATGTGAAATGAAAAGTAAAGCCCAAAGTCAAGATCACTGATGGGTTCAATAGTCATTTTAATCCCATCATATCTGGTCAACAACTGCTGTGCACAATTATGATCTATTTTAATATCATGAAGATAATTTGTGATATAAATCACTAGTTTGGTCATTAAACTCTAGATGCCGCATACTTGACATGTAATCTGTAAGCAATCACATAGTTTCCAACACCTTTCTAACATTAACAGAGGAAGAATCTGGAAGCTTCTCGTCTCTGTATTCTTGATAAGCACCAGAGCAAATACAAAATCATGAACTGCTGTTAGAAAACATGAAAATACTGTTTGATGTTTTATCTTCCCCATAATAAGCAGTGTCAGAAAGAGAAAGTTGCACAGCACTGCTATGTATATTGTCAGAGAGTGATTTTGCTCTGAACAGACAAATCACATGTCAAAAATCAGACTGTTTTCTTTATATCACACATTCATTTTGGGTTGAACACAAGTTAATAAAAACCAATCAAACAACAAAATGTCCGTTGCTCATCGTGGCTGTTAAGAAACTAATGAATGAATGAGGCATTAATATAGCGCTACTATTTACTACTGTACACACCAAGCGCTTTACAATCACATCAGGTGTCGGCCTCATTCACAACCTGGATGATTCAACAGCAGCCACAGTGAAACAGCGCCAACTATAGGTGGAGATAGAGTGATTTGACTGTGACTAACTTACACAGAAGAGATTTTGTTTCTCAGCACATAAAGATGAACTTCTTACCGTGATCTCAGACTGTGGTGATGTGGTTTCTCCACTGTATGGATCTTCATGTGTATCTTCAGGTGACTTTTAAAACAGAAACTCTTTCCACACTGATCACACGTGTGCAGCTTCTCTCTGCTGTGGATCTTCTCATGTGTTTTCAGATTAGCTGACACACTGAATCTCTTGTCACAGTGTGAACACTTGTAAGGTTTTTCTCCAGTGTGGAACCTCTCATGTGATTTCAGAGATGATGACTGACTGAATCTCTTGTCACAGTGTGAACACTTGTAAGGTTTTTCTCCAGTGTGAATCCTCTGGTGCAGTTTTAAACATTGCGCTGTAGTAAAAGTCTTCTCACACTCAAAGCACATGTACTCTCTCACACCAGTATGAGTTTTCTGATGTTTATGTAAATTTTCCTGCAGTGAAAAACTCTTTCCACACACAGAACATGAATATGGCTTCTCCTTCGTATGAACTGTCAGGTGTGTCTTCAGGTTTGATGCCCGAGGAAATGTTTTGCCGCAATGATCACATGTGAACAGCTTCTTTCCAGTGTGGATACTCATGTGACTTTTAAGGTGTCCTGATTGGCCGAATATCTTCCCACATTGATTGCATGGGTAAGGCTTCTCTCCAGTGTGAACTCTCATGTGAATCCCAAGACTTGGTTTGGTTGTGAAACTCTTTCCACATTGATCACATGTAAACGTTTTATAAGGGTTTTCTCCAGTGTGGATTCTCTCATGTGTTTTCAGAGATGATGATCGACTGAATCTCTTGTCACAGTGTGAACACTTGTAAGGTTTTTCTCCACTGTGGATCCTCTCATGTGATTTCAGATGTGATGACTGACTGAATCTCTTGTCACAGTGTGAACACTTGTAAGGTTTTTCTCCAGTGTGGATCCTCTGGTGCAGTTTTAAACAGTTTGCTGTCATAAAAGTCTTCTCACACTCAAAGCACATGTACTCTCTCACACCAGTGTGTATTTTCTGATGTTTATGTAAATTTTCCTGCTGTGAAAAACTCTTTCCACACACAGAACATGAATGTGGCTTCTCCTTCGTATGAACTGTCAGGTGTCTCTTCAGGTTTGATGACTTAAGAAATGTTTTTCCACACTGATCACATGTGAACGGCTTCTCTCCAGTGTGGATCCTCATGTGAAGCTCAAGACTTCGTTTGCTTGTTAAACTCTTTCCACACTGAGTGCAGGTGAAAGATTTCTTGGCTCTTCTTTTCTTTAAAAATGTCTTTTTAGTCTTTGAGCGACTCAAAGGTTTTTCTCCAGTTTTGACATGATGTTCCTCCTCCACTTCACTCAGTTCTTCACTCTCCTCCTCCACTTCACTCAGTTCTTCTCTCGCCTCCTTCACTTCACTCAGTTCTTCACTCTCCTCCTTCACTTCACTCAGTTCTTCTCTCTCCTCCTTCAATTCACACAGTTCTTCACTCTCCTCCTTCACTTCACTCAGTTCTTCACTCTCCTCCTTCACTTCACTCAGTTCTTCTCTCTCCTCCAATTCACACAGTTCTTCTCTCTCCTCCTTCACTTCACTCAGTTCTTCTCTCGCCTCCTTCACTTCACTCAGTTCTTCACTCTCCTCCTTCACTTCACTCAGTTCTTCTCTCTCCTCCTTCAATTCACACAGTTCTTCACTCTCCTCCTTCACTTCACTCAGTTCTTCACCCTCCTCCTTCACTTCACTCAGTTCTTCTCTCTCCTCCTTCAATTCACACAGTTCTTCACTCTCCTCCTTCACTTCACTCAGTTCTTCTCTCTCCTCCTTCAATTCACACAGTTCTTCACTCTCCTCCTTCACTTCACTCAGTTCTTCTCTCTCCTCCTCCACTTCACTCAGTTCTTCACTCTCCTCCTTCACTTCACACAGTTCTTCACTCTCCTCCTTCACTTCACTCAGTTCTTCTCTCTCCTCCTCCACTTCACTCAGTTCTTCACTCTCCTCCTTTACTTCACTCAGTTCTTCACTCTCCTCCTTCACTTCACTCAGTTCTTCTCTCTCCTCCTTCAATTCACACAGTTCTTCACTCTCCTCCACTTCACTCAGTTCTTCACTCTCCTCGCTCTCTTCCTTTAGCTCTGAAATGAAAGAAAAAAGTTTAATTGCATTTCCAGTACGTCTGTCACGTTTAGTGTCTGTTCATGTTATGTTTGCCTGTGACACCCAATTTGCCCACGTGTTTCTGTGATTTAATCCCGGTCTTGTTAATTAGTTATGAGTTCATTTGTCCCAGCTGTGTCTCGCTTTCCAGTCTTCTGTTCTGTGTATTTAAGCAATGTGTTTCAGTCAGTTCCTTGTCTGTTGTCGTTGCTATATGTTTGGTTGTTCTGTTCATGTTTCTTTTGATCCAGTTTGTGAGTATTAGAGTTTGTTTAAATAAATACTGCTGCAATTAAGATCATGCATTCTTCCCTGCTTCAACCAATGCGTGACAACATCCAAATTCAAAGAGAGAAATATGATTATAAAGTCAAAGGACATAAACAGAGCCCTAAAATATTCCCATCATTTTGATGAGATTTTATAAATTAATTATGCATGTCCCTGAAAATCTTCATGAATGAGGAACATAGATCTTCCAATTATTACTTTTAAAACATTATAGGCACAAATCCCTATGTTTCTGTCAAGAGAACTACTAAAAATATTTGATCAATGACACAATTATCTAATGTAATAAACACATTAAAAATATACAACTAGTGGTTGACCGATATTGGTTTTTTGATGGCCGATATAAAGACGATATTTTTTTATATTTTATATATATATATATATATATATATATATTAGGGGTGCAACGGTACAGATAGCCCACGGTACGGTCCGTACCTCGGTTTTTGGGCCACGGTCTCGGTTCGGTTTCGGTACATGTTTTGTGCAGAAAGAGACTGCTATTTCATCCCCAAAATATGTTTTATTTTTCTTATGAGCATAAACAGAATGTCACAGTAGGAAGAACATCAACGTATGGAATAAATTAACACTCTAGTGTCACAGCGCCTCCTCTGCTTTGCAGGGGCGGTTCCTCCTGCAGGCAGAGGACGGTCGTTGGTGATTGGAGCCACCTGGGCTCAGGGTATTTAAACTGCTTCACTAACCACTCTCTCTCTCTCTCTCTCTGCTCCTCCAGGTATGATCCTGTTTTGTTTGTTCCTTTGTAGTTATGTCTTAGTTTTTCCACTCAGTCATGTACACCCACAGATTCACGCATCCATGCATTTTACATACACCTTACATTATGATATTCCCACACCTCATTTCCTTTTCTTTGTTTGAAGTTAATAGTTTTGATTTACAATAAAGACAACCTTTTTGATTGGCCTATACTTCTTGTTTGTGTCCCCTCAATTTTGCCACAGGCCATGAGCCAGCCTGTGACAAATGGGGGCTCGTCCTTAAGTTAAAGTTAATTGTACTTTAGTTTACTTTAACATTTTGTCATAGTTGGTTAATTTTTTTTTTGTCTAGTTTGTTTTGTTTTATAATTGATACATTTGTTTATTTGCAGTTTGGTTTATTGGATTATTGTTTTGTAGTTAACTTGGGTTCATTTTGTTAGTTTAGTTTAGATTGGCAAATTGTTTTTGAGGGGATGCTTTGGTTGGGACAATATTTTTGGAGAGAGCGTTGAGAGCCATGTGTTCCTTTTGTTTAGTTAGCTTTGTAGCTAAAATTGGTTAGCAATTCACTCTGGGCCTTTTCTGGGTTTTTTGTTCAGGTGGGAGTCCTCTCCTGTTGAGGCTTATCAGCGAGTGTCAATAGGAGGCTCGTGGTGTTTTTTTTGTAGGTGGCAGTGAACGTGGGTAGAGCTTCCCTTTCCCTTTTTCCCCTACATCGGCTCGGGAGCATTTGTAATAGTTGTACTGGTTGAGGAAAATGTCTTCCTTTCTGAGTAGTTTTGTTCCGGCTCCTTCAGAGTTAGCTCTAGATTTGTGTACTAAGGAGCAGTTAATTGAAATAGCTGAACATTATCAGATTGAGATTATTGATAAAAAAACCTAAAGAGATCGTTAAAGCTGGATTAAAGCAGGGTCTTAGGGAAGTGGGTGTTTTTTTGGGGTCAGTCTGCTAGTAGTGAGGGTGCAAGTTTTCAGTCTAACCCTTCATTAACTTTTGATCAGCAGAGGGAGCTTTTGCAAATGCAGTTAGAGATAGCACGATTGAGAAATGCAAATAGACCAGGAGTACCACAGTTTGATGTTTCACAGAATCTTTGTTTGTTGCCTAAATTTGATGAGTCAGATCCAGATTTATACTTTACTTTATTTGAGCGTATTGCAGGAGCCAGAGCTTGGTCCGATGTGGACAGGACTATGTTGTTGCAATGTGTACTTACAGGTAAAGCACGTGAGGCTTTTTCAGCACTTAGTCTAGCTGACAGTAAAGTGTATGATGACATTAAATCAGCAGTCTACGAGCTTGTGCTGGAAGCATATCGTCAACGCTTGCGTTACAGGAAAAAGCTAGATTCACAAACCTATTCTGAGTTTGTTCGTGATTTGACTTCTGCATTTAATCGTTGGTGTACAGCATCTGAGGTAAGCACTTTTGAGGGTCTGTCTAACTTGATTGTGTTAGAACAGTTCAAAAATTCTGTATCTGACCAGGTTGCTACATACATTAATGAACGTAAAGTTAAATCTCCAAGTGATGCAGCAGTCCTTGCAGACGAGTACAGGCTAACTCATAAAAGTCATTTTGAGTCAAACAGTGACATGCACCATGCAAATAACTTTACTCCTAGGAATAGTAGGTCACCTTTTTCTGGAGCTTTTTTCCAAAGGCCTCAGCAGAAGTTTGGTTCTGGAGGACCTAAAGCACCAGTTAATGTTAATACCTGTCGCTACTGTTTAGTTGAAGGACATTGGAAGAAAGATTGTCCTCTACTTAAATCAAAAAAGTCAGGTCAAGTTAAACCTGCTATGATGGTAGCTCCTGTTACAGCCTCTGACCACCAGGTTGAGTTTTTTCAGCCACTAGTTGAGTTTGGTTCTCAGTCTTCCCACTGTGATTTTTCAGCCTTTATTTCAGATGGTATAGTTTCCCTGGTAGATGGCAACCAACATGTTCCAGTTAAAATCTTAAGAGACACTGGAGCTTTAGATTCTTTTATTCTGGAATCTGTTTTGCCATTCTCTAAGGGGTCTGATACTGGCAGTTGTGTAATGGTATGGGTTTAGTTCCATTCTCTTCTCCTTTACATGAAGTTACCCTAAAATGTGGTTTGGTAGAGGGTGATGTAGCTGTTGGGGTTAGACCCCAGTTGCCAGTAGAGGGAGTCCACATGATTTTGGGGAATGACTTGGCCGGTAGTAAGGTGTGGGCAGATGGCAAATTAAACATCTTTAAGAAGCAACCTTCAGTGCCCCGTGAATGTGTATCTTCAGATTGCAGCAGTGTGTCTCCTGAGGTGTTTCCAGTTTGTGCTGTTACTCGCTCTATCTCTCGTAAGGAAGTTGATAGTAAGCCAGAAAGTCTTGAGTTGCCAGTTAAACTACAGACAGAACAGTTGACTAGTTCTACAGATTCATTGGTTGCTGAGCAAAAGGCCGATACTACTTTGGCTGATCTGTTTGATAAAGTTGTTCCTGATTCAGTGGTGAGGAATAGTGCTCAGTGTTATTTTCTTCTTGATGGGCTGTTGGTCAGGAAATGGATTCACATGATGATGTGGCAGGTCATATGGGTGTTCGTAAAACTTATGATCGCATACTCCGTTATTTTTTCTGGCCACGTTTAAAGCGGGATGTAGCTTAGTTTATTAAAACTTGTCATACGTGTCAGCGCACAAGCAAGCCAAATCAGGTTGTAAAGCCAGCACCTTTATATCCAATACCAGCCATAGGGCAACCTTTTGAGCATCTTATTATTGATTGTGTTGGGCCTTTACCACGGTCCAAGTCAGGTCATAGCTACTTATTAACTGTTATGTGTCAAGCAACTAGATATCCGGCAGATTTCTCTTTGCGTACTATAACTTAATCAGTTGTTAAAGCGTTAACTCAGTTTATTTCAACATTTGGGATTCCAAAAATCATCCAGTCAGATCAGGGGTCTAACTTTACCTCACATTTATTTGCTCAGGTTCTCAAACAGCTTAAAGTTAAACACAACAAATCTACTGCGTTCCATGCCCAGAGCCAGGGAGCTTTGGAACGTTTTCATCAAACGTTGAAATCCTTGCTTTGTGCATACTGTACAGAACTGTCTGCAGATTGGGAGGAGGGGTTACCTTGGCTGCTACTAGCTGCTCGTGAGGCAGTACAGGAAAGCACAGGGTTCAGCCCAAATGACTTAGTGTTTGGTCACAGAGTGCGTGGGCCTTTAGCAGTGCTGCAGGATGGTTGTTTGCCTGAGGAACCACCTCGGAGCCTTATTGACTATGTAAATGGTTTTAGGCTGAAGTTGTACAGGGCTGGTGAACTGGCAAAAGAAAAACTAGAATGTTCTCAAAAGAAAATGAAACAGAGATATGACAGACAGGCTGAGCTGGGTGAGTTTAGTCCTGGTGATCGTGTACTCGCTCTTTTACCTCTTGTAAGTTCACCTTTTCAGGCAAAATACTGTGGTCCTTTTACTGTGTTGCGTAAAGTGTCAGATTTGAACTATCTTATTGAAACCCCTGGTCATAGGAAGTCCTCTAAATTGTGCCATGTGAACCTGTTAAGACGTTATCATTCCCGTGATCTAAGCAAAGTTGAAGGCACTCCAGCAGTGAGGTTAGCCTTGACTGCTGCTTCAGTCACTGAATCTTGTGCCTTAAACCTTGTGGAGGGGGGAGAAGAGGAGGTAGTTATGGTTTCAGATGAGGTTTTGCAGGGCCGGCTGAAGAACTCCCAGACTTTGCAAAACCTTGGGGTTTTGGTAAATCATTTAGACTCAGAGAAACGTGATGAATTGGTAACTCTTATTAGAAACTACCCTGTTTTGTTTTCTGACACCCCATCGCAAACCCACTTAATTAAGCATGATATAGACATCGGAGATGCTAAGGCGGGACACACCGTTGCTTGACACTGCCCTCTTGGCCGCGAGATTCACAGTGTGAGCAAAACAGCCAATTTGGGGTCCCAGCTTAACAGTTTCATTGACTGCATTAACTATGTTTGCAGCATTATTTGTGGCGACAGGTATAGTTGTGTTTGGCCGCTCCAGCTTCCACTCGGTGACTACATTTTTCAACTCCTCTGCTAAATGCGCACTTGTGTGGCTTTCATAGAGTGGGCGGGTCTGCAGCACGGCACTTTTTTTTTTATCTGCCAGTCCAACATGTAGTGAACCGTCACAGTCATGTAGCTCTGTGTTGCCCGAGAAGTCCAACTGTCCGTAATCAGTGCGAGGCTTTCTGTTTTCGCCAAATCACTCTCGATGGCTTTGCGCGTTTTGTCGTAAAGACCAGGGATGACAACCACACTGAAATGTGTGCGACTGGGCACAGCATAACGTGGGTTGAGCGTTTTCATTAAATGTTTAAACCCCACATCCTCTACTACAGAAAAGGGCTGTAAATCTTTAGCAATAAACACTCCCAATGCACCGGTTATCTTTCTGTGTTTCTCTGAAGAGGCCAGGTAGGTCTGAGCAAAAGCATTCTCAATAGACAATTGTTTTTTTTCTGCTGGTGCCTGTTCGGGTCACTCGACTGACCTGTGTTCAGGAAGCGTTATGTCTGGATGCTTTCGCTGGATATGCTTTGACATTTACATTTACATTTACATTTAGTCATTTAGCAGACGCTTTTATCCAAAGCGACTTACAGATTAGGACTAAATTAAGCGAGTCATCATGAAGAGGCAAAAACAACGCAAGTAGTGCTCAAAAAACAAAGTTCAGGCATTATTCAGAGTAGCATAAACCCGACAAGTAAGGTTTTAAAGGGAAGGGGAAGGAATTTTTTTTTTTATAAGGTTAAGTGCTCACGGAAGAGATGGGTTTTCAGCTGTCTTTTGAATGTTGTCAGGGATTCTGCATTCCGGATGAGGGTGGGGAGAGCGTTCCACCAGCATGGAACTGTGAATGAGAATGTTCTGGAAAGTGATTTTGTGGCTTTCTGTGATGGAACCACGAGACGTCGCTCTTTGACCGATCGTAGGCTTCTGGTAGGGATGTAGACCCGTAGGATTGAGTGAAAGTAGGAAGGAGCTGAGCCTGTGATAGATCTGTAAGCAAGCGTCAATGCCTTGAACTTGATGCGAGCAGCGAGAGGTAGCCAGTGCAGAGAGATGAACAGAGGAGTGACGTGGGCCCTCTTGGGCTCGTTGAAGACAAGACGAGCTGCAGCATTCTGAATCATTTGTAGAGGTTTGGTTGCACATGATGGAAGTCCGGCCAGAAGAGCATTGCAGTAGTCAAGCCTAGAAATGACCAGGGCCTGGACGAGAAGTTGTGCTCAAGCATGCTCAGTTAGGAAAGGCCTGATCTTCCTGATGTTGTGCAGTGCTACAAGAACTACAACTGACTTCAGCCACAGTCTAAGATGATCAACTGAAGAGAAAAGAAGACATTAAATCTGTGAAGATCTCAGCAGAGGAGGATTAAACAACTCCACAAACAGCATTACCAGCTTCACTTATTACTAACCAGACTGACTTTATTTCTGTCAGACGTCTACAAAAGTTTTTATTGAGAATGAACAGAGGTTTAACTCTAATGTGTTTCATTTGAAGTCACAATAAGAGTGACTAGTGTTTCCATTAGTTGGGCTCTTAACTCTTATTATATCTTTTGTCTTATTTGGCTGCTGTGACAGTGTGTGTGTCAAACACATTTACAGCAGCAAAGAAAGCTAAAGTGATATGAGATCAGGTGATGATGGTTTTTTAATCATCATGAAATAACCGCATTCACTGATGTCTTTGGAATCTAACAATTGTGTTGATCCATTAATATCTTCATATCACAAACCCTGTGTTACTGCATAATGAGATCTAGCAATATTATAACAGTCAGTTTAAAGCTTTTATCAAACATGAGATGAAAAAATTTGCTTAAGCTGACACACACAGATATCAACAATCAGCGTATGAATCTCAACAATGGTGACAATCACAAATATTTTGATAAAAAGAATAATTCAGAACATCACTGAAAAGCTACTAATTCACAACAGAAACAACAGCAAAAAATGTAAGCAAATATTTAGAATCAAACAAAATTACAGGACAATTCAGCTGCATAATGTATTCATGTTGCAATGCATGCTGGGATTTTTGTACTATGCTGGTACCCAGCATGCATTGCAGCAAAGTACTTTTGATTGTCACCATTGTTGAGATTCATACGCTGATTGTTGATATCTGTGTGTGTCAGCTTAAGCTAATTTTTTCATCTCATGTTTGATAAAAGCTTTAAACTGACTGTTATAATATTGCTAGATCTCATTATGCAGTAACACAGGGTTTGTGATATGAAGATATTAATGGATCAACACAATTGTTAGATTCCAAAAACATCAGTGAAAAAGGTTATTTCATGATGATTATAAAACCATCAACAGGTAACCATCATCACCTGATCTCATTTCACTTTAGCTTTCTTTGCAGCTGCAAATGTGTTTGACACACACACTGTCACAGCAGCCAAAGAAAGACAAAAGATATAATAAGAGTTAAGATCCCAACTAATGGAAACACTAACCACTGTTATGGTGACTACAAATGAAACATATTAGAGTTAAACCTCTGTTAATTATCAATAAAAACTTCTGTAGACGTCTGACAGGAATAAAGTCAGTCTGGTTAGTAATAAGTGAAGCTGGTAATGCTGTTTGTGGAGTTGTTTAATCCTCCTCTGCTGAGATCTTCACAGATTTAATGTCTTCTTTTCTCTTCAGTAGATTTCTTCTTAGGCTGTGTCTGAAGTCAGCTGTAGTTCTTGTGTTTCTGCTTGTCTCTTTTTCTGTTTTCTTCTTTCCTTCAGGGATTCTGCTTGTTAACAGGCTTATTAAGGCTGGGATGACTCCATATTTAATATACACAGATTTTATGCCTCAGATAAGGTCCAGTTCTGGTTTATTTCTTTGCTCTTGGCTGACATGTGGCATTGCTATGGCCTGCTTGTGGCCCAGATCTGGCAAACAGGAGTGGGCCACCCAAGTGCCGTCATTCCACGCTGCATGTGGGCCAGATCCGCATTCCACAAGTGCCAGATGTGGGCCGGATCTGGGCCGAAACAATGTTGCTATCTGGGATGTTCCTTCATCCATGTCGAGATGTCCGCCAGACAGCTTGAGATCCGCGCAGCTACTGTGGGATCATCTGGTTGAAATGAGAGGAAGAGCTGTGTGTCAACAGCATAGCAGTGGTATGAGAAACCATGTGCCTGTATGATGTGTCCCAGTGATGTGGTGTAGATGGAGAAGAGGAGGGGACCAAGAACTGAACCCTGGGGAACCCCTGTGGTCAGTTGATGTGCTTTGGATACCTCTCCTCTCCATGCGACCCTGAAGGACCTACCTGTGAGATAGCCCTCGAACCAGCGGAGGGAAGTTCCTGTGATGCCCAGTGATGAGAGGCTGGACATAAGGATCTGATGATTCACAGTGTCGAAGGCAGCAGACAGATCCAGGAGAATGAGGACTGAAGATTTGGAAGCAGCTTTTGCGATCCGTAGGGCTTCAGTGACCGACAATAATGCAGTCTCAGTTGAATGCCCTTTCTTGAAGCCAGATTGGTTGACATCCAGCTGGTTGTTTTGAGACAAGAAGGATGTTACTTGGTTGAAAACAGCTCTTTCAAGTGTTTTCGCAATGCTCACATATTGCTCGTGTTTCCTTTGGAGTATGCGAAATGTGCCAAACAAAGTTTACAGACTGTGTAATTTCTGTTGATTGTTTTCCCTCCTTCGTTGTTGTACTCAACCCCAAAGCCAAAATGATTCCACACTGAAGATTTGAAAGATGCTGGTGCATCTTCAAATTTCTGTTTTTCAACTCCGCTAGAGCTCGCCATTTCTACGTGTCTCTGTAGCATGTGTAGCCAAACAACTAGTAGTACGAGCCAGTGAGTGACAGAAGTTAGCGTGTGGGTGCACAACAGTGATTGATTGGACATTAACTTGCGGGGGCGGGCTTTCGTCTGCCTGGACAGGCAAACGCACCTGATGGCGTCACGTGTAAAGCAAAAACTAAAAGGATCAGCGCGAACTCAATGGCAAAACCGAAGTCCCGCGGGACACGAGGGTAGATTTTCCCGTGCAGGGCTGACCGAACGGTCCGGGATTTTACCGTGTACCGTTGCATCCCTAATATATATATATATATATATATATATATATATATATATATATATATATATATATATATATACTTTATATTTATTTGAATCAATATATAATAAATAAGAAATGAATTAGAAAACAAATCTTTAAAATAAACATGCTTATACTTTAGATGCCAACTTCTTGAATCTGCAGTCCTGTTACAGTTTTTTTTCACAAATAAAGTAATTGTTTAAAAATATGAATATGTGAATAAAAAGGAAGTAAACACCATAACAGGGCACTCGGTAATCTGGTAATTTCATGCGCAATAATCATAGTTTTTCAAATAAAGACAAGGTAATGCTAATTTTACATACAGCACACAGTGAAAACAATATGAATATGACACAGTGGGAAACTGGATATAGCACATCATATTTTAAAATGAAAAATTTTAAGTTTTTCGATCGCATCTCCTGAAGCTGATCTTCTGTTTGCCTTCACTCACTTCGCACAAACCGACCGTCACTCGCAGTCACACGTTTATCAGGCTACAAATGCACACTTCACAAGATATCACAGCTGGATTCGATTAAATCTGCAAGGTTTGTGAAATTAAATGTTTATTAGATATTCAGATATTTGTTTAAATGATGTAGATAAGCATTTGCTGAATGTTGACAGTAAATGAGACAGAGTGTTTTAGCCTGATTGTTGACCTTTTTTGACCTGATTGAGTATTAGATACGACTGACAGAGATCGTAAACTAATGAAGATGGAGAATGTGAGTGAGCGCTGTTGTGGCAAAAACAATCATTAAACAATCATCATCACTGCATAAGAGACACCAAGAATCAAATTGTATATTAAAAGATATTTATTCTGTTCCATGAGGCTTAGTCACAAAATCACAGCAGCTACCCCGTGACGTGAGCAAGACCTGACACCCAGCCCAGGAAATTCCCTTTTTATACTCCTTCAAGGTCTTTGCTCTGTAGTTTTCCACTCACCCAGCATGGCCAAATCTAGCTGAACCATTTGTCTTACTGTGTGTGTCTTGCTTACGCCAGGTGCACAAACATACATATATCCTGTTCACATTCCACAATATAGACATGTGACATTACTTTACAATATATGTTGAAGATCAATGGAAATCAAATTTTTCCATTACAGCGCTGTGTGATCATAGACAGTCAAGTCAAGTCAAGTCAAGTTTATTTGTATAGCGCTTTTCACAATACAGATTGTATCAAAGCAGCTTCACAGTATTAAATTAAAATAATACAACAAAGTTTGTTTCAAGAGGAATTTATTGATTGATCAAATTAAATTAAATGTCCCCAAAATATCCCCAATAGAGACAGTATATAAACTGGACACAGCGACCCCATTGGATTCAACGGAGAAAAGTGAAGTCAATTAGAAGCACTCACTTCCTGATGGTCGAGCGTACTGCGCAGACTCAAACTGAGCTTGACGACGTAGATGTGAAGTGAGCAACCTGTCTGTCTTCTAGCAGCTGTGCCAAGAGAAATCTGAATTATTCCCTTCTGAAACTTGCAGAGACGGAGAGTGTGAGTAGAGGTGTCCATGAGCTAGGAGCAGGAGAAACTTTTGCTACACTGTAATGAATTGCTGTAAAAATTACAGCATTATTTTACAGCAGCTGGCTGTTTTCTAATAATACAGCATATTGCTGTAAACTGCAATGCATTCTGGGGTCGCTAGGCGGTTTAATTCAAAATACAGAATATTGTTGTAAATTTCAAATCTTCAGAGGCGTTGTGATCTTCAACGGTCGTGTCGTCGACTTTCGGGTAGCGCAAGACAAGAGGAGTGCTTCACAACTCTGTGGTAAGTGACTTATTATTTCAGTTTCTTATTTTTCATGTTTGGTAACTCATAGACTATGAAGGTAACGTTATATTCGCAGTTCATATTGGTAACCACGGATCACGCATCCTCCGACCGCGGGGCGTGAAGGAGACTTGTGCCGGGCTTCAGCATCAGCGGGCGCAGTAGTATTTTACATATCTCACACCGGCGCTACAGCGGCTATGGGCAGAAAATCTGTGGGCTCCTATGTTAAGAATTACATGCTTTAATGAGAACAGTCGGTATTCACACAAGCTTCGTGTTGATCAGCACACTTAATCGTGATTATTTTATGGTGTAAATCAAATCAAAATCAAGTCATCTGTTAAAATGGGCGCCGAAATGAAAACGGCGTTGCTAAAGCCTTGCGTCAGACTCACGAAGGATGTGTGTCATATTACTTAAATTTTGAATGAAGCTGTAATAAATTACCAGTTTTGTTGCACGTTTAATATGCCGGTGTAAAAATCCCTAGTTGGCTTACATTTCAGTATGAATGTGTTTTTTTTAAAGCTCTAGCCTACTCTGTGTGTGAAATTTGCTTATTGTTTGTTAACTTTATTTAAAAGAAAGAGTTCCTGCACTCCGAATACTAATATATAGTTTAAATGTAAAAAGCTGAAAAATAAAAACGGTATAGTTAAAAATAACTATTGTCACATGTTGTATTGTTTTAGGAGACACAAGTGGACACTGGAAGGCCAAGTTGTGTGTGAGGAGGGCTTTCAGCCCAGCTTCTGTCTGGCTTTGCCGTACTGTTCACAGCATATTACATATTCAATCAGGAGAAGGCAGTCTGTACGTTGGAGTTCTTTCAAAGGTAATGATTGAATTCTTAACCTCAGTTCCTGCATTTTACACATGTATTCAATATCAGAACTTGCCTTTTATAGATATATTATCTGTTGAGGCCTTTAACACAATGGTATTTATGGAAAGGACCACCGGAGGAAAATAGGGGAGGGTCATGTCTTTTTATTCCTTGTTGAGGGGAGGGTCATCCAACTTTTTTCAGTCTAGGGGGAGGGTCACCCAACTTTTGTATTCATGAAAACAGCAAAATTTCAAAGTGGCTTGTTTGGTGCATATTTTTTCTATGTAGCTCCATGTAGCTCTCGCAGTCTTGGCCCCCCGTCGCTATCAGATAGGTCTGACCCAACAAAAATCCAGTTTGGCGCTGTTTGACATTGCGCGCGCACTTCAGTACGAGCTCAGAAAAAGTGCATCATGTCAGAACAGAACGCCAATTAAATGTTTACTCGGCAAAGCTTTAAAGCACAAGCAAATAATGAACTTTTGTGATAGCAAATAAGTGCAGTGTCCTGTGAGTGTAACTGTATTAACATGTGATGTAAATGTATGTCGAGTTTTACAGTAATAGGACTGAGGCGCCAGAACTGCAGCTGATAGAATGTGCGCTGTAGCGCGATACTACCATATTTTAGTTTCCATTCTTATTGTGTTTCCACAACAATGTAAGTAAGTAAATCTACTGAAATTGCCACCATAACAGTGGAGTGTGATGTGTAAGATGTAGGGCTACCACATCTTTAAATTCCTATTAGTATTATTTGAAGTTATCATAATAAAATACGTAGACCTACACCAAAAAACTAGTTGTGGATAAATTCTTTAAAACTGGGCAATTCCAGCGTTATGGACGTGACATTTGCAGTCATAACTCAGAAAATGCATTTAATACCAATATATTGAGACGTCTGTTTATATATCCATACTCCCTTACTAAAGGAGTCCAGACATTAGAAAAATATCACTCGACATGCGTTTTATATTTAACATGAGGGAAATACACATGCGTTACGGACGTGACACACAAATCGTTAACTTTTAGGAGGCAAAATATGTTTTAGTAATTCTATGACTTACACTGCGCAAAACAAAAGTAGGCCTAATACTACCCAGCGGATGAAGAATGGTCGGCCTCCACAGAACATAAAATAATCTTTTTATTTTAATTTTCGTGTTCGCATTTATGAGAAAAAACAAAAACAATGTTATGGTCGCAACAGTTCTCCGTTACAGTCATGACCGCTCTGAAAGCGACTTTAAAACTTTCACAGACACTTCAAGCATAAAGCCTTTCTTTAAAGTGAATTTCGTTTTGTATTAATTGTATCTTAATTTTAATCAATGTTTCACCAACCAATTGCCTGGATTTAATAAATAAGAAGTAAATACAGCAGACAATAGATAATCACAACATGGAGGCGCCGGCACGTGAACTGGACTCACGTCTCATAAATGAACCGAAACTCAACGCAAGGTACTTGCCTCACAGACCTGAGACAGAAAGCTTGAAATATCTACTTTTAAACAGAACAATTCAAAACAAAAGAAAACAGACTGCTCTCTGCTAGGGGTGCGCCAAAATATAGATATGGCGATATCTCGCGATATTTTCTCCCGCGATTGATTCTCGATGCGCTCTTGCCAAGTATCGATCTTAAAAGCCGTTAGGGCGGGCGTACACGGTGCGAGTTCGGACACTCGGGAGGTCGTGAGATATTGCACATGTTGCGAGTCAGTTTAACTGATAATCGCGTCAAAGCAGCTGGTACACGGCACGACTGTCCTGCATGAATTTTATCCCGAGCCGGCAGCAATCACGTGGGCTTTCACGCTAAACACAGAGACCGACATGTTGCGATTGGGAGAGAGAGAAAAGTGTGTGTGTGTGTGTGTGTGTGACAGTGACAGTGTATGCGCACGCTGTATGGTTACTGCCACTGAGGTATAGCCCCATCGACGTGGTTGTGTATGATTTGGCAATAGGGGACAGCTGGTGAAAAAACATGTTTAAAAATTATCGTGAGGTTGGGAGGTGCTCGTAACGTGCTTGGCTCGGCTTGCAATTCCTCTCATACGCTGCGAGCCGCCACCATGCGAGCATCACGATTCCACTCGATTTCTCCCGAGTGAAAAAAATCATCTGCAGCAAAACAAAAATAGTGTCTGTGACTGTTTTGTTGCAACTGATAAGACACAAGTTGTTTTTGTTATTGTTTCATCCAAAAAATAAATAAATGGAAATTCATTTTCCTAATTAAAAAAAAAATATTTTTATTTCTTAAAACATGATATATTGTGAGTTATTACTGATAATATATCGATTATCACAGTATCGCCATATCGTGATATTATCGGTATCGTGAACAATGTATCGCGTATCGTATCGTATCGTGAAGTACCCAGTGATTCCCAGCCCTACTCTCTGCTTATGTAATCCGTATGAAATGCACCTCTGGCGCGTTCACTACTGCGATCGTGAGTCAGCATCGTCAACTTCATCTTTGCAGTCGACACAGAAAACACTTGTTAATTAATGAACAATTAAAATGTCTCCTTGCTATATTTGACATATTCATAATAATTACTTTTGCCGGTTCTTTGTGACAGCTTTTAGATGCTTTATTGGCAGCGCCACCCTTAAATGAACGCGTCACAGCTGTAACAATATTAGCTCAAAGGGGAAATATTATTAATAATCCATAATTACCAATTATGATTCATTTTTAATATTTGGATCAGTTAATTAGATTAACTTTGAGGTAAGCTAAATTAATATTACAATAAATTAATCAGTTCCAACAAACTCTTTGATTATTCATTTATTCTAAGAAAAGTGTATCTTTCACCACTCATGTAACTTAGTAGCCTGGTTAAAAACAGACCATTCTCAGTAGTAACTGAGTTATGGTCTGGCAAAGCTCCATAGACAAATCATTTCCAAAGGGGCGTCACCAACGGATGTCGCTCAAATGCCTCTGGGCGCAGTTGGATAGACCTAAAACCAATCAGAGCGATCGTCATCGTGTAAAGCCATACGCTGCGTCCCAATTCGCCTAAGTTACACTACGCCATAAAAGTATGTACTGTTTTTGTGAAGAAAAGGTATTTACTTTTGAATGTGTAGCAAAAAAGTAGGCAAGCTTTGGGACATACTACTTCGTCATCTTTATCGGACGGATCTGTCGCGTGCATCCTGTCACTTAAACTGCCCTGTCAATCATCGTGTCACAGTTAAAATCCTCTATTAAATCTAATTTAATTTCCTACCGTTTCAGAGAGAAATGTAGTAGCACGTTCATCTGCCAGTGGGTCTTTCATGGAGACTGTCCTCATGTGTTTGCAATTTGAATATAATAATGCATTTAAAAGTTGAACAGACGTCACTTAAATGCCTCTGGGCGCAATTGGATAGACCTAAAACCAATCAGAGCGATCGTCATTGTGTAAAGCCCGCCTCAACGTTTCTGATTGGTGCCGCGATTTCGACGGCATGGAAATGGGCTTGAATGAGCTCTTTGCCAGACTACTTGCAGAGCAAATCTGAATTTGCCGGAGGTTGTCTGGGTTTTCCCAGGCTAGTAACTTAGCGAAAATCATTTCTGGGGAAAAATAACTCAAATGAAAGGGAATATTCATGAGTTTATGAATATGATTTGCTTATCGTCTACACAGATTAAATTACCCAAAAAGGGAATATTTGATCAATTTGTCAAGCTAACTTTTATCAGCATTAATTTCAGTTATCTAAACATACTGTTTGTCCCACAAACTTCATGTAAGACTTCCTTATCAAATATCAATAAAAGTACCCTTCATACATACACTCCAAGAAATATTAATTTTCTGGCCGTGAACATTAATTTTTCCTGTGTTTATAAAATTAAACTACTCAACGTAGTAAATAATAAAAGCTTTGTAGCTTAGATCGTACATTTTCAGGGACTTCGAGTTGGTGAGCAATAAAGCAGAAGATTATTGGGTTTAATAAAAACACAAGCTAAAGGATACAGAATACAATTCACACGAGTATATGTATATACAGACTACGAACACGTAAACAAACAACGAATAAGGAATGGGAGTGAGCAGGGCTCCAGACTAACTTTTTGCCTTGGTTGCACTGGTGCGCCTAACTTTTTTATTTAGGTGCACCAGCACAAAATTTGGGTGCACCCAAATTTTTCCTCGGCTGTATCACCTTTAACGCCACAATTTGAAGGTCACCTTTTTATTACGCTCTATACACATTCATATATATTATGTAAATGAATTTAAACAAGAAGGTGTAGGTAAAAACTTTTATTTATTTTTTGAAGCACAATTATTAACGGTATTCCTACTCTTACCGATACTGCTTATCGATACAGTACTTTAACTGTATTCTTATGGTTCTTTTTGTTTTATATATAACAAACAAAGATAAACAATAGATAAACAAAAGATAAACAATTAAACAAAGATACACTTTATATAGGCCTACACAGTGCTTTAATTTCAGGAAGGCCTATCAACATTACTGTTCAGGCATGGTCTAAAAAGAAATCTAATAAAGTAATAAAATGTAAAATAACACTGTAAAATTTATCATAAATAGATTAATGCTTATTAAAGCTGAAGTTATTCTTTCAAGAGCTGTGAGTGATTTTTCTCTTGTTGTTTGATTTACAGTAATGGCGCAATCGTCAACATGTTTATTAGACTGCGGCCCCTTTAAGACCGGGTGCAGAATGCAGATCTAATAGGCTACTACTGATGCACCATTTTCTCCCAACTATTTCCATAACTACGTCCATTTAAGACATAAACTGTTTTAGTGAATCTCAAAGCCGGTAATTGACACGCTTTTGTGTACAATTGATCGTTTAGACGCGCACAATCTGCACATGAAACCGAAAGTATAATTTGCTTGTCTCGGCCGGTCTCGGTCTGTTTCGGAGCGTGCGCCGCCATGCGAACAGCATCTCTTGCGCAGATTTTTGTGTTTTTAATATCTCTTTCAGTTATTAAACGCGTCCCGCAATTTAGCAACAGTAGCTAGACTGCATTTACAACAATCACTGATCGTGCTGATTCTGATTCTGAGTTTTAGGGAGAAATGACCGCCTAATGCTGCGAAGGGAAGAAGTTGCGCGTAGTTAGATAGTTTTTAATGGGTTTACCTCAATATATATTTTTTTATAATCTTTGGAAGCCGAAATTTTAAATAAAATCAGACTAATATAACAGACCTTAAGTGTAACCAGGCTACGTTTGAATGTTTAATTCTGTCCTCCGTCGTCACTCATTATTAAGCAGGGCTGTCGTGTTGTGCGAGCTGTGGCACCGCGTGAGAGAAGAGTGTGAGTTCCGTCAAAGGAGAACAAACGCCAACAAACGTCCGTGGAGAGGCAGCGGATGCGAGGACGTTAGGTGCACCGGTGCGACTTAGGAAAAATGTTAGTCGCACACTTACAAAATTTGGTCGCATATGCGACCAAATTGGTCGCACTCTAGAGCCCTGGTGAGAGATAGAAAGGGAGGAAAGATTGAGAGAAAGTGAAAGCAAAATCTCAGGAAGGCAGTTTCACTGACAAAGTAGAGACAACAAGAAATCACATCACCCTAAATAGGGCGAACAACAAAAGCTCGATAAACTTCTGGAGCAAACGGAGTTCGTGGGAAGTTTAAAAGGTCTACTCAAAGTTACGTTGCCGGCTACGTTCACTTCACTGAACGTAGGAGAAGGTCCGAAGACGAAAAATAAAGACTAAAGAAAGACTAAAGAAAAGAAAAGAAAAGAAAAGAAAAGAAAAGAAAAGAAAAGAAAAGAAAAGAAAAGAAAAGAAAAGAAAAGAAAAGAAAAGAAAAGAAAAGAAAAGAAAAGAAAAGAAAAGAAAAGAAAAGAAAAACTGAGAAAACTCCCTAAGGAGTCGTGGGACAACTCTCACAGACAAAGTGCTCTCTAGAAACTTTCTGTGTCAGTCTCTTATGGAGAGTCTTAGTTTCGCCTACTTCGCGTACGTGGACCAATCACCTTCAGAGATTTCAGAGCGGTATTGCAACACACCAACAATATGTCATATACCTTTGGAAATGACTTTAAATGATAAGTTTGAAGAAACGTTTGGGTGCGTGCGTATTGGAATGTCTGGGTGTGTGTGTGGAAGGTCTGGGTCGCAAGGGGGCGAGTTCCATATCACCCCTGGGAATATTTCGAAGTTTGCAAAGCAGTATCATGTATCGTGTTGTCTGTTAACACTTAAGGCGCCATAAAAGTCATCAAGACCATCTTCTTGCAGACTAGCTGGAGCCTAACGCATGATTTGCATTCATGAGTTCAGAAGCTAAAAGCTTTGGATTTCAGAAGGAATGTGCTCAGAACACAGAGTCAGAATTTGTTAATTCAGAACAAATGAAAGAATGATTCATAGGCCAGACGCTACACCGCATCAGCACCGAAAACATGTTTTTTTTTTGTTTTTTTTTAAATCTAAAAATCAAAAATTCGTGATACGAACCGAATCGTAGGTTTGGTCTATCGTTACAGCCCTAGTAAGATGAGAAAGCAGGAGTTTAGTTTTTTGTCATGGTTGTAAAAAAACAAACAATGGCTATCTGAACATCTTTGCCAAGCGCAAGCCAGGGCTGGGTTTCCCGAAACCTCTTTAATGCTACGTGGTTCTTAAGTTACACCTTAAGCTGTACCTTATCGTTAATACGTGCTTCCCAAAACTTTCTTAGTTAAGTTTATCTTCTGTAAGTCATAAGTTCGGAAGGTTGGTCTGGACCACTAGCTTTACCTTATCACTGTTGCAGGTCTATACGAATATAATTCTGAAGTTTTAATACACACAGACAGTGTTCAATTAGGCTTGTAGGGAACTTTTTCCTTCTTCAAAGAAGAGACCAGGAGATGTTGGGATCGCGTTCAAACAGAAGTTATTCTTCATTGAGCGTGGCTGCAGGTTGTCCAACCAAATCTTAATACAGTATTCATTGTAGATATATACATTCCAAGGGGGAGGGATTACATAAAGGCGGAGACTCTGAACAAAGAATGCAAATGAAGTAGGAACACACCCTACTCTGAGAGCGCTACCAGTCCAATTGAATTAGCGTAACTATTCAAATGCTGATATTGGCCAGGAACTCCGGTTCCAAGAGCCATCCCAGAGCCATTAAAGACAAAAGGTGAAAGTCTCCCCTACAGCTAATCCAATCAACCTAACGATTCAACGTCTGGGCCAGAAAGCCATTTGGGCTCCGAAAGGTGAGAATCTCAGTGATCTGACTAAAACACAATAGAGAAAACAGGACTGGTAGAAGTCTCTAGCTAGAAACTGACCCTACTAAAATCAAAGTCTTAACTTTTAATGTTGGAACCTAAATTAAACATTTAATAAATTTGTAATACAACAGGATAATTCAAGTGCTTTCATGCAAAGAATAAAATTGTCATTACACTGATTGTTGTTAGAATTTTTTATTATACAATATTATTAATTTAATTAAAGAGCGCTTTTAAAGGCCAGTGAAAGCATAGGCTACAGTCAGTTAAGTTCTATTCGGACGCTAATATTGTTTCTCATGGGCTCTTCCGGTATTTTAAACATTTACAGGGGTAAGTCGGTGATTTTAGTGCCGTCCGAATCCATAATATCAGTGTTTTTTCTCACTCAACCAGCGTAAAAATTCCTGGCCAAATTAGTATTGTTTTTTGACAAACAGGTTGTGTGGTAATTTAATTGCCACATCTCTTAGGGTGCTTTCACACCAGTCTCATTTAGTTCGGTTGAATCGCACTAGAGTTCGTTTTCCCCGTTGGTGCGGTTCATTTGGGCAGGTGTGAATGCGGCAGTCGCACTCGGGTGCGCACCAAAAGCGGACCAAACAAGCATACCGAGACAAACTTGGAGTTGTGAGGAGGTGCGGAGCCTGATAGAAATTATTATTATTAACATTATTTTCAAGCCGCATCCTCGGTTCATTCTCATATTATTGTTTGTCTAAAGTGGTGTAGACAAACTATATAATAAAATATGACCAAGGATACAATCAGCACACGCAGTCGTCTCTCCATAGTAAAACAGCGTCGTGTTGTCTGCCGGGTTTTCCACCTCTTTGTTTACTTACGGGAGTTATGTTGGAATTTTCCCGCACGTTAATTCTGACCAAACGAAGTGCAGTCATGGAAATGCGTTCCGAGTGATGTGGATGTTGTCACGTGATTGCATTTTGGTTCGTTTTATCAACTCATAAACTGATTCGGACCAGAGCGATCAGTGTGGTGTGAAAAGGAACCAAAACGCCTTAAAAATGCTACAAAGTATAATTTTTCGCCCTTGGTCCGGACCAAATGAACCGAACTACAGATGTGAAAGCACCCTTAGTTTACAAGAAGAGATTCAAAATACACAGTTTAAATCCTTTTTGATCACTGCCGAGCACCGTACGTAAGGTGTACACTTTTATTACTGAAATGCTGGAAAGTATTTACAAGAACAATATTTCATAGCTCCACCTCAGCGAACAAAAAAGGGAAAGAGAAGAAAGCACATAAAAATTTGAAATGGTTATAATATATGTAGGTAGTATATACATATAAAATGTGTAGGCTAGGCTATTATAGGCTATTATTATAGTTTGGATTATTTTTTATAACATCCCATAAGTCCTAATAAATGCAATTTTAACTATTTCTGAAGTGCTTCTTTTATAAAGAACACCGCTTTCTCACATAAACAGAGAATAATTGATTCTCGAGCCATCGATAACAACAAACTCAGCAGCATCGCCCCGGACAGCACCGGGTAACGTTGCACGTAAGAAGGGATATAGTATAGTTCGGGGAACACGCCAAGAAATGGTATACCTTCAGTTAAGTTATACCTTAAGAGTCTTCGTATTGCGCTAAGAGACAACGTTATCGGGAAACCCAGCCCAGTACAGAAGTAGGCCTAATCAATAAATAATCGGGGAGGGTCAAGCTTTTTTTCACAATCATTTTGGAGGGTCATAGAAAAATGTATTGCTGGCGAAGGGTCAAGTCTTTTTTGACTACAGATCTCAAAACTCCTCCGGTAGCCCCTTAAATAAAAAACAAACAGTCCCTTAGTATTTGAAATCGAAAGCAGCCGTCTGTCATTGAGTTTCATATTTTTAATATATAATCCCACTGCATTCCCAAAAACATAAATTATGTCTTCATAGAGCATTTTTAAGGAAAATACCGTCAGGGGAGAACACACACTGCAAGCGCATCATCAAGCAAAGTGTGTTTCTCACAGCGCATATCCTGTGCAATGAAGCCCGTGATTCAACCTTTTGAACTTTATGAATTATTATTTTATGGAAGGTTTGAGTAGTGTGTGTGTGTGTGTGTGTGTGTGTGTGTGTGTGTGTGTGTGAGGTAGGGCAAGAGGTGGGTCTCTTCTATAGTCTCTTCTGTTTTTGTTGCAAAGATAGCCTATCTACTTATGATAATAATAGTCATTTAAATAAAAAAAATCTAAATAATATCATTTTATAATATGACGACTTCATGCCACTGCCATCTGAAATTTTCTTCTAAAACAAGCATTTTTATCAAGCTTGTATATTTAAATTCAGTAATTTCACTTTAATTACAATTAATAGGTACTTTTCATTGCCATTTAAGTTAAATAACTGAACATAAACATACAAGGTTGATAAAAGTGCTCTTTTAGAAGAAAGTTTCAGATGGTACTTAGAGGCTTTTGCATCTGAAGTCGTCATATATATAAAATGATATTATTTAGATCTTTTTTTATTTAAATGACTATTATTATCATAAGTAGATAGGCTATCTTTGCAACAAAAACAGAAGAGACAAGCATTATTTCTGCCATATGTATAGCCCGAAAATCATTGCCTGTCCTTTGGTTTGTATAATAGTAACTTATAAAACTACATTTGGATTATTAGACAATGTCGAAATAAAGTGAATCTGCAGAGTGTTGCATTCAAAAGCATGTAATTGACAGAGAAGAAAGAGTTAAAACTCTTCACATGAAATCGAATCGTCCTGTGGAATCATTCATTCACAGACAGCTTACGAAGATATTCAACTAATAAAGATCTTCATCGCTGGCAAAAATATGATGCATTTGAAGATTTGCTCTCACTTGACTGTACTGTAGGTCCACGGCCACTTCATCTACACTCTTGATGTTCTCAAATCTTCCTGTTACGACTCCGAGTCGAGTGTGAATTGAAATCGCTTCAGATGATTCAGTGCGTGCAGTAAACATAGACAGTAGGGTAGTAAACTGAACAGATCATTCTGATTCGCAAACCGATTTAGACAGATCTGCCGATTTGTTTCATGAAGTCTTTGAACAGAATCGACTCAAAAGAGTGATTCATTTGTGAATTGAGCATCGCTCAAGCCCAGAAAAAAGATACAGTGCGCTTGGAATAAACGCATAACAACACATATTGCATTAAAATAAAGTAAAGAGAGGAACGTTGCCCAACGTAACGAAGTAAAAGTAGGCTACATTTTTTTCATTAGAAATGTACTCGAGTAAAAGTAAAAGTACCCACATTCAAATCTACAATTTTTCCAAAAAAATGCTCAAGTAAATGTAACGAAGTAAATGTACTTCGTTACTACCCATCAGTGAGACACACAAAACGCCAGCAAAATAGCTCAAAAAGGGAAATATATAATTAATCATGAAAAGTTATAATTGTGTATGTATAAAATATTTAGATCAGCTTTCAGAATTAATTGTAGCAGAATTAATTTTAGCAAAAGCAAAAACAATCTCTGGCACTTTAATTTCCTATTATCACTGTAAAGCGGCTTTGAAACAATCTATATTGTTAAAGTGCTATATAAATGAAGGTGACTTGACTTATACCTGTTTATTTATTTGTTTGGTTGTTGTTTACTTATTTTCTTTTCACCCTGTATGTATCATGGGGTGGTAGTGGCGCAATGGATAAGACACATGCCTTTGGTGTGAGAGACCCGGGTTCGAATCCACTGTGAGACACCAATGTGTCCCTGAGCAAGACACTTAACCCCTAGTTGCTCCAGAGGCATGCGACCTCTGACATATATAGCAATTGTAAGTCTTTGGATAGAAGCGTCAGCTAAATGAATAAATGTAAATGTAAATGTAAATCATAAACATAAATAAATCATACAAAAAAGAAAACCCATATTCAGTGACCATAACTCGTTATTCAGCTAGAAAAAAATAATTCTAGAGAGGAGCATTTTGATAATTATATGCACCACATTACATTGTTCAATATTTGACGCATGTTTGAATAAATCAGTAAACTGTTTTTTTGACAGCCACCATAGAAATATGATTATGTAATTGTAAAGTTAGTATAACTTTATTATTATTTTAAAAAAAACATCCTTGAATGTAATTTAAGTGTTTGTATACAAATCAGTAAATTTTAACCTTCAATATTATATTAATGTAGTACAAACTGACTCCCATGTGTAGTTTACAGCATTATTTGAGAGATTTTCTTTCCTTGAGAACATTTGCCATGTACTTTATCTAATATAGTATATCCAAAACAATCGATATCGAATCGTGGCAATACTCAGCAAACTATATTGAGAAATGTCAAAATGTTTGGTAACATGGTTGCAAAAAATGTGAGCCAGTTATAAATGTAAAATAAAACATTAAAATATTTAGTTGGACCTGATGTTGACAATCAATATAACAGTTCCTCAAACCTCCCTTTACTGACCATTTGTGGTTAACTAACAAGAAAGAAAATATTCTTCTATTTCATAGTTTACCCGTTTATCTAAATGTCAAGAAGTGCTTGAATGTTTCTACCATGAATGTTCTTCAGCATCATGAATGAATGAAGAATAAACACCAACCTCTTTGTTCTTCAGGATCTTCAGTGTGTTTCATTCTGCAGGGTTCTGGATCACTCATGTTCTCACTGTCCTCTTTAATAAACTCAGTCTTTGCAGATTTCAGCTCTTCCTGATGCTCGTCTTCACTTGTAGCTGATGGGAATATTCCAGCATTTATAGGAGAATTACAGTAGGAGGAGCTTCACTGATGATGTGATTGCTGTGGGAGGAGCTTCACTGATGATGTGATTGATGTGGGAGGGGCTTCACTGATGATGAATTTCACTGTAGGAGGAGCTGAAAATCAAAGTTATCAGTTACTGAGTTTGTTTTAATACTAAATGACATATCTAAGCATTTATGTCTGTATCTCTATATAGAAACTAACCAAGCGTGCCGCACAAGCCCTGAAAAGTGAAGCAAAAACGTCTCAATCGCCCCCCGGTGACTGGTCCTAGAATAGGTCATAAACCCCGCCTCCCCGTGTTATTCAACGGGACTTGAGACCAACTAAACAATTTAATTACACTTAATATATTTTTTCCGAAGGTGGTTTCTGTCATTTACTGTAGTTTTTTATCACGCTGATGTAAATTCAAGTGTTCGTTTTTAAAATAAGTTTGTTTTTAGTTAGTTATTTGATGCTATAAAAATGGTGATGTGACGTCATGATTGACAGCTGTGATTGACAGGTTCTCTGAGCGAAGTAGTCACTGAAGCACCAACAGACTTTCGGGATCTTCGGAGGACTGAGGAGATTGGAGCTTTAAACTTAATATCTAAATTTCTATAATTAATTATTTCACACCGAGAGTGAGGGCGGGGCCTTGATTTCGCGGCTTTACTTCCTGCTCACTACTGCGCAGGTCTGGTCCCGAGATCGCTACTGCGCAGACTCAAGTTCCAAGATGTCAGCGCAATATCGGGACACTGGCGGCTTCACTTCTCACCAATGGAAGAGAGCGAAGGGGTGTCGTCCATATTTTTTTACAGTCTATGAAACCAACAATTATCCTCAGTCTTTTGACACCAATAAAATTAGCTTTAAGTGTCAATTTATAGGGAGTTTTAAATGAGGTGAAAACATTGTTTTACGGTGTGTACTTTACTCTTAACACCTTTTACCTATTTATTTATTATTCTCAGGTAAGGTAAAGAAAATCAAATCTGACCTAAACCATAAGCATTCAAAAGATAGGCTACTTACAATTTGGTCAGAAGACTCCTCTGTGGTATGTTCTCATTAAAAGTCTTCCAGCATCATAAATCTAAGTCTCAGTAGGCAGATTTTGTAATCAATTAAATTTCTTTTAATTGGTTACTTTTCTTTTTATAATAAACAAAAATATAAAGGCAAATAAAACTTCATCGTTTAAGTATAAAATACAATAATCACGTTTTGAATCAAAAGTGTAGTAAGCTCTGGGCTTCGTATCTTCTGCTTGGGGTTTCTTGTCCTCAGCTCTGGGCTTCAGACTTAGGTAAAGTTGGTTTTATATTCGATATTCGCACATTCGCGGACTTCCGCGTTCAATAACTCGTGAACTAAACATTGTTGCTACAGAAAACACCTATCACATATAACTACAGATAAAACACCAGAAGCTACAACATAATTTTCCTCAAAACGATCTTTCCTTCGCACTGGACAAAATACATTATCTCTATGCGCAGGCTGCTAAGAAGGGACCATCTGCAAAGTGCAAACCCGAAGGAA
This sequence comes from Leuciscus leuciscus, assembly GCF_965113295.1. Classification (NCBI taxonomy): domain Eukaryota; kingdom Metazoa; phylum Chordata; class Actinopteri; order Cypriniformes; family Leuciscidae; genus Leuciscus; species Leuciscus leuciscus. Next base: position 32,584,295 of record NC_138725.1, on the reverse strand, counting down.
AGCTCGTTTTGAGGAAGATTTAAATATTAAAACAATGTTATTTGTGTAGTAACAATATTCAGCTCACGAGATATTGAACGTGGAACACCGCGAATATGCAAATATAAAACCAACTTTACCCAAGTTGCAGACTTGATCATGTAGGACCTCAGTACCACATACATGGACAGCACCATGACCATTGTCAAGTAAAAAAAAAAAAAAGATTGCCAACCAGAGTAAAAATAGTTTCAGGTTTGATATTTGCTGCGTATTTACCTAGACTGCTTTAGTGTACTTTTGTGTAGGCTACTGTACATACAGTACGTAAATATGTTTTATGTAAAAGTTACAGTAATTCACCAAAGGGATTTTTTTCATGTTCCAAAGGTAGTGCTTTCCGTATTGACCAGACTGACTTACTACAGGTGAAATTTTGACAATACCTCCTTTACTGTACGTACAATAAACAAATAAGTTTAAGAAAAAATTACTGTAATTCACCTAAAGTATTTTTTCATGTTCCAAAGGGTGTAGTGCTTTCCTAGTGACCACACTGACTTACTACAGGTGAAATTTTGACAATACCTCCCTTACTGTAAGTATAGTACAAACATTTTATTATTAAAAAAATACTGTAATTTCTCATTTTTTCATGTTCCAATGGTTATAGTATGTTCCTAGTGATCACTCAATTAACTTTGATAAATGTATTAGGTAGAAGTATGTATTAGAACTGCTGTTCCTTGTACAACACAATTCTTTCATTGATTAAAAAAATGCAGATATTTTAGGTTAATCATATTTTCAACGTTATAAATAAGCAACACCCTTATTGTAATGATTCAAGTTCAGTTTTTGTTATGCAGTCCTGAAGAAGTGGATTCTGGAACACACTGCTGCTTCAATGTATATCTAATGAGTGATTATAATCAAGGTATTAATCAATAGTTTTCCTTCTATATATCAAATGAGTTGAATGACTTCTCTAGGCTTATGAGATTTTACTTTGTTATAGAAATTATCAGTGTGATTATCGAAAATGTTATTTCATGTATCCTTTAAATGTCTGTATTTGATATCTGAGGTGTAACGTAAGGGTCTGGCCCATGCCAGGAATGCAGTAACAGTGCTTGCTCATTTAGCCTAGCTTCCAGAGATGAAATGATGAAGATGACTTCTTTAACAGGTGTCACTACATATCTGCTTTTCCAGGCTACCCTGATAGCAATGGTCTCAGGAGTCATTGAAACCTATAGTTGAGAGACCATTTCTTAGTTAAAGTCTTTACTTTACAGTTAGATTTAAAGTATCCTCTCCTTGAGAGAAAGAACATGTTATCTTAATGTTTTGAGAAGACTCTCCTCCTCACCAAATCCAATCTTGAAGAAACTGTGTCTGTGTGTGTTAGTATTCTTGGTTACAGGTTAAGGAACAAGTGGAAATATAGCTGCAAGCAGCGATACGGGGCCAAGCCCCTGAAGCAGCAGCAAGAGCAGGAATAGTAAAAACAGCAGAAATTGAAGAAAAAAGAGCTGGTTTAGAAGTATAGGTGAAAATGAACTCAAAATGAACAGAAGTTCAGATGAGAATGAACATAGAATGAAAAAGACATACATTATTCCAAGAGGAAGAAAGATTAGTACAACGTTGAATAATAAAGGAATCGACATGACACAACATTACACACAATTTTTTAAAAACATGCCACGTGGGGCTCGAACCCATTATCTCTGGGTCAGATACCTGTCACTCATATCATTGCGCCACTGGGAAGTTTTTGGCAAGATGAAGAAGGTCCAATAGTTCAAGTGAGAAGCAATTCAAAATGAAAATTTTTTGTATAAATTTGCTGCATGTTGTATTTATCGAGTCCGTTCACATATAGGCACCATGTCTGGAACAGAAGCAACTTTTACACCACTTAAGGCCACAATACCTCTTGCGATCTGGGAATGTGCCACACAGCATTCAAACCCACAACCGGAATGGTTCATGGTTCATGCTAACCAATTAGCATGCTAAGCTAACTACCATAAGGCAACAAATACAGGTCAAAGCTAACTACCATAAGGCAACAAATACAGGTCAAATTTGGAGAACGGTATCGGGAACGGTAGCAAAAATCAAAAATCTGTTCAGTCACTTCTGTGTGGCTCGGTCCAAAGATCATCTGAGCCAATTTTCAGAAAAATTTAACAAAATTTGAATGAGGAGTAGCACAAAAAATTGAACACTGTACTTTTCAAAATGGCCACTACTGTAATGGGCAGAGTCTTATTGTAAGATATTGATTGTGATTACCATAATGAGTGGAATCAGGTGTACTAAGTTTCATTTTACATCTATTTACATTCACATCTATATCAAAGGGTTCAAAAGCTATAACCCTTTTAATGTTGCATTTTTTGAACTGGTGGTGGCGCTATAGAGTTGGTCCTACAGACTCAAAAATTGGTCCAATTACTATTCATTACAATCACTACAAGTGTGGAAGGTCACAACGTGCCTAAATTCAGGGTCCGAATGTCATAACAACTTAAACCAAGAGAGGATCAACAACAGCAAAATTTTGAAGAGGTGAAATTGAAATATTACTCTAACCACGAGGAATTAATTACAACTTTTATGTATAATCCCAGTGGTATTCCATGAACAATTAGAAAGATAATAGAAATAAAACAGTGCACTATACAGTATCTTGAATGCCTCCATGATCTTGCTGTTCATTATCTGTCAGATTTGCTGCACCAATGCGTACAGGTTCAGTCACTACTGTTAATAATAATGTAGCCCCTATTAATGTACTACAACCTTAAAAAAAAAAAAAATACAGTATTATATTATTATGTAAAACAGTATTATTAGGTATTGTCAAAATTTCACCTGTAGTAAGTCAGTTTGGTCAATAGGAAAGCACTACAGCCTTTGGGACATGAAAAAATACTTTAGGTGAATTACAGTAATTTTTTCATAAACTTATTTGATAATTGTATGTACAGTAAGGGAGTTATAGTCAAAATTTCACCTGTAGTAAGTCAGTCTGGTCATTAGGAAAGTACTACAACCTTTGGGATTTATATAAAAAAAACACTATAGGTGATGTACAGTTTATTTCATAAACATATGTAATAATATGCTCATTACATAAACATATTTGATAATTGTACAGTAAGGGAGGTATTGTCAAAATTTCACCTGTAGTAAGTCAGTGTGGTCACTAGGAAAGCACTACACCCTTTGGAACATGAAAAAATACTTAGGGTGAATTACAGTAATTTTTTCATAAACTTATGTGTCAACTGTACGTACAGTAAGGGACTTTTTGTCAAAATTTCACCTGTAGTAAGTCAGTCTGGTCCGTAGGAAAACACTAAAGCCTTTGGAACATGAAAAAATACTTAGGGTGAATTACAGTAATTAAAAAAAAAACATATTTGTCAACTGTACGTACAGTAAGGGACTTTTTGTCAAAATTTCACCTGTAGTAAGTCAGTGCTTTCACTAGGAAAGTACTACAACCTTTGGGATATATATTAAAAAAAACACTATAAGTGATGTACAGTTTATTTCATAAACATATGTAATAATATGCTCATTACATAAACATATTTGATAATTGTACAGTAAGGGAGGTATTGTCAAAATTTCACCTGTAGTAAGTCAGTCTGGTCACTAGGAAAGCACTACAGCCTTTGGAACACGAAAAAATACTTAGGGTGAATTACAATTATTTATTTTTTTAAACATATTTGTCAACTGTACGTACAGTAAGGGACTTTTTGTCAAAATTTCACCTGTTGTAAGTCAGTCTGGTCTGTAGGAAAACACTACAGCCTTTGGAACACAAAAAAATACTTAGGGTGAATTACAGTAATTAAAAAAAAACATATTTGTCAACTGTACGTACAGTAAGGGAGTTTTTGTCAAAATTTCACCTGTAGTAAGACAGTCTGGTCCGTAGGAAAGCACTACAGCCTTTGGAACACGAACAAATACTTAGGGTGAATTACAGTAATTTTTAAAAAAACATATTTGTCAACTGTACGTACAGTAAGGGAGTTTTTGTCAATTTCACCTGTAGTAAGTCAGTGTGGTCACTAGGAACATGCTACAACCTTCGGATAGTAAAAAATCCCTTTGGTGAATTAATGTAATTTTATTCAAAAAATATGTATGTACATTATGTACAGTGAGGCAGGTTTCCTAAATACAATCATTATAATGCACTTTGTATTGTTGCTAAAGTACAATCAATAGCATTAGAACACATAATGTGAGAGATGTGCTGGTACATCTGTACTTTGCAAAAATGTAGTTGTCTGTTTGCACACAATGGAAAAAAAAACACTTTTTAGACGGTCCCTATCTTCTTTACCACACACATTGAATGTTCAACTGAATTTGTATGCCATTAAAACAATATTTGCCCATTTTGATCGATTGTGGAGAGTGTTGTAGTTCACCATCTTTGTCCTAAAGATCATGTAGCTGCTTTTATTTAGCAAAAATGTGCTTTATTGCGCTTGTTATTGAGACAGTTTTTAAGCAAAAAAGTGCAAATGTGCGAATATAAAACCAACTTTACCTAAGTGGGCTTCAGTATCAGTATCCCAAGAGGCAATCAGTTCATCAGTCTATTATACTCCTGTTGTTTAATTAACCCTTAAAGACCGATACAGCCGCCGGCGGCATACAATAACTATCGTTCTAAAATGTGTAATAACTTTTGATTCGCTAATCCAATCCGTATGCTTTAAAATGCACCGTAAACATGAGATTCTCAGCTTTCCCGTGTTATCACGGTTGTCCGTATTGGTCATTCAGTGGCTCCGTAGTGCCGGTGATTGCGTCATCAAAATCTGCAGCAGTGATTCGTCAAGGAAAAACATGTGGTTTCTTTCTCTGAGCCAAACAGGAACGATAGTTGATGCTTAGTCCCACCCCCATGCCCAGATTCGTCCAAACGGTCATCAACTCAACCAATAAACATAGTGATTGGTGTTTTTAACAAACGCAATACATTGAAACGAAATGCATTGAAAACTAACAGATGCAAAGTTTTTGACCATAGCGCAAAACATGAAAGAGCACAAAACACAAAAGAGAATGAGTAAATAAATAAATATATAAAACATTTATTTTTGTGAATGGATGCAGCACTATCGCCAATAGAAATGGACAACTTTAAAGGCGATTTTCTTAAGGTTTCGATTTTTCTGTACCCTCATATTCCAGATTTTCAAATAGTTGTATCTCGGCCAAATATTGTCCTATCCTAACAAACCATACATCAATGGGAAGATTTTGTATTCAGCTTTCAGATGATATATAAATCTCAATTTTAAGAAAAAATACGCATAGCCTAAGACTGGTTTTGTGGTCCAGGGTCACAGTAAGTCAAAACAGCAGTAGGCCTAGTACACATCGGAGGCAGGGGGGCAGGGTTTCATATTATTTTGAAGTTTCCCTGGGCGCCGCCATTGGCTAGCGGACCATCACCTGCTGTTAGCATCCCATTGACTCCCATTCATTTTGGCGTCACTTTGACAGCAAATAACTTTACATCTGAGGCGTTTAAAGACTCCATTTGTCCATTATTTATTTCTAAAGAAACACGAAAATGTATAAAAGGCTCCATTACCTTGTATCTTACGTTATGGCCCCGTAGAAGCAGTTTTTGTAAAAGTAAGCTAACGATTGCGTCATAACACGCGACTCTCTGTCGCACAGTAGAGAGATTACCGTATGGACAGGAGGAGAAGCTTGCGCCCAATCGGGGGGACGTGGAGGCAAAATGACAAAGTAATTAATCAGAATACTTAGCAAAAGTTTCTCCTGCTTCTAGCTCATAGACACCTCCTACTCACACTCTCCGTCTCTGCAAGTTTCGGAAGGGAATGATTCAGATTTCTCTTGGTACAGCTACTAGGCTAGTAGAAAGACGGGTTGCTCACGTCACATCTACATCGTCAAGCTCAGTTTGAGTCTGCGCAGTACTCTCGACCATCAGGAAGTGAGTGCTTCTAATTGACTTCACTTGTCTCCATTGAATCCAATGGGGTCGCTGTGTCCAGTTTATATACTGTCTATGATCGGAGGATGTGTTAGAATTGAAACCTTAGGACTGTCGTCACGCAATCCAGTTTGGTTATCATATTATGTAACGTACATAGTTTGAGAAGATTTGTCTCATTTGCACTGTTTATTTATCTATTTGTATTTAGTTTGTGAAGATTATTTGCACTATTTGTTTATTAGCACTCAGTATATTACCCTCAATGAACCATTTCTTCATTTGCACTGTTTATTTCTTTTTGTATTTAGTTTGTGAAAATTATTTGAACCATTTTGTTCATTTACACTCTAAATTTTGTATTGTTAGTATTTATATTGCACTTTGTCATTACTTGTTATATTGTTTTCATTTGTTGTTTACGTTCAAATTATAACACAATTTTCTGAAGAAAAATGTTTGCTTCAGTGTTCTGTTGTAATATAACAACTTTTCCATTTACTTTACTCCCTGAACTTATTTGGACACAATCTACATTGTCAGTAAATGTATGGAAATGATCTGATGTCTTAAAGTGAGGGGTAATAAACCTAATGCGGTCTGTGTCCTTATTGGGTCCTAATATTGATCAAGCAACAAAAGAAAAGCATTCACTGCTCATTAATAGCTTTAATAAGGATTCATTATATTTTATTCATTATATGTCTACTTGAAAGAATAAAGAATGATGTATGCAAGTAGTTATAAATAATGCATATATCATTAATTGAAAAGAAGACTGTGTTCTACTTTAGGAAAAGTGGTTTTATTTAATCTTAAGATATTTTTAAAATCACAGTAGTTAAATCTGTATCTGTATTGCATGTCCTAACTTTAAAATCAATTATATTAACAAGTTAATAGATGTTTTATCCAGGAGATACCACCTGCTGTTGGTGTGGCCCGAAGGAGGCACATGGCAAAACAGAGAAAACGGACCCTTGAAAGGCTGGACCAGGCCAAAAGAGTAAAAAAATAAAAATAATTAAAGTCCAAACTATCAAGACAAAACTTTTGCAAATGATAATCTTTCAGGTCAATGGTGGTTAAACTTGCAAGTAATCCGCAAATCGCACGCGCGCCGAAAGTCTAACATTAGTCAGTAGGAATCACGGATAGACTACGATCTATTAAAAAAATTAACTACTAGTCACTAATGAAAGCTCATTGTAAGCCTTATTGTTAACACTGCTACAATAAGAATTTATCAGTTTTTCTTTCTTTTTTTTAAAGAAGGAAATGTGCTCAATTCTCTAAAATCCTCAACTAGCCTACCTTTGGGATAATGTTATTGCTTTAAAACTAATGCATTATTTTTTTATATTTTACAGATATCAGATTCATCTCGTCAAGTGCAATTTGACTTGCAAATGCTCTAGCCTAACACTTCAGATAACTACAACATAATATTTCATACAAAATATAAAAATACCAGAGCAAGAAAAGAAACAGAAATGACATTAAATGAGTGAAACCAAAAGAAATGTCAAAAATTGGTTTTTGAAAATGTTTAATATTACATTAATTCACAAAATCTGTTTTAGTCATTTCTGTGCAATTTGGTGCAGAGATTCTGAGTCAATTTAGGCAATAATCAGACAAAATTTTAAGGAGGAATATACAGTAAAAAAAAAAAAAAAAGGTGACTATAGTATTCTTAATGTAAGAATGAATTGTGATAAGTAAACAAATTATTTTTTGTCTAGGCCATGATAGTATTCAAAAGTTATCTAAAGAATATACATTTTAGTAGTGCTGCTACGGAGTTGGTCCTAGAGAGCCCAAAATTGTTCATTGGTCTAAATACCCACCTCTATCAGGGTGCCAATTTTAATAATGTTTCTACAATTTATAGGATTGCCATAATCTCACATTAGGAAGAGTTTGGTACATTGAACAGTATACAATGTATATTATAAGTTGGAGTAATTAAAAATCATGCTTTTTTCAAAGTCTTGATTTTGTTTTAGAGCTCTAGAAAAGGTTTTCATAATTGATTGTAAAAAAACAACAAAAAAAACAACAACACATTTTTCACAAGTAATCAAGAATTTCATTCAATTCTACCAAAAGACTCACATGAATATGACTACATCTACATTTTCTTCACGTCTCATGATCAGTTCCCACTCCAACCATTTTTAGATTAATAAGATGCTATCATATCTGAGATCTTTAGAATTCCAGCTGTTAATTTATCAATTAGAAAACAAGAGAATTAATATCATCTCATTGTTGCTGATTTATCATGGTACTTAATACATGTGATATGAAAAAAAATAAATTTGTATCATCTATTTAACATTTACATTATTTTGGTAAATTTACACTCCAAAGGTGGCACAAGAGCAGAGTTGTATAGTCCAGGGGTCAGAAAGTAGAAGTCCTGCCATATGTTTATTCCACCCATGAACTCAGTCAGCTGATTTCTATCTCCTGGCTGAAAAACTGCTAATTAGCAAATCCAGGTGATTGGAACAAAATACTGAGGAGGACTTTTACTTTCTGAACCTGGACTTTACACCTCTGAAAAGAACAGAAAAAGAGACGAGCAGAAACACAAGAACTACAACTGACTTCAGAGACAGCCTTAGATGAAATCAACTGAAGAGAAAAGAAGACATTAAATCTGTGAAGATCTCAGCAGAGGAGGATTAAACAACTCCACAAACAGCATTACCAGCTTCACTTATTACTAACCAGACTGACTTTATTTCTGTTAGAACTCCTTATTGAGATGTGTTTAATTTGAAGTTACCATAACAGTGATTAGCATTTCCATTAGTTGGGTTCTTAACTCTTATGTTAACAATTATGTTTTTTGTCTTTTTTGGCTGCTGTGACAGTGTGTTTGTCAAACACATTTACAGCAGCAAAGAAAGCATAATTTAATCAGGGCAGGTGATGTTGGTAACCTGTTGATGGCGTTGTAATCATAATGCTGAATCACTGATGTTCTATGTATAATAAAATTGTTTTGTTCAATTAATATCATAAACCCTGTGTTACTGCAGCATGAGATCAAGCGGAATTATATCTATCAGTTAAAACATTTTAGCAAACATGAGAAAATGTTTGTACCTATCACATGACACACACACTTATCAACAATCAGCATATGTGTCTCAACAATGGTGACAATCAAAAATATTCAGATAAACTGATCAATTCTGAACATTACAAAAAAGCTACTAAATGTCACTAAAAAAACAACAGCAAAAAATAAAAGCAAATATTTAGAATTAAACAAAATAATAGGACAATTCAGCTGCATAATTTATTCATGTTGCAATGCATGCTGGGAGTTTTGTACTATGCTGGTACCCAGCATGCACTGCAGCAAGGTACTTTTGATTGTCACCATTGTTGAGATTAATACGCTGATTGTTGATGTTTGTCATAGTAGATTAACATTTAGTGCTCAAGTTTATAAAATTCTTCTAACTGATATCTATAGTACTGCTGTATCTCATGCTTCAGTAATATAGGGTTTGTATTTTGAAAAAAAATAGATGTGTACATAATGTATTTCTGAATCTCATTCTACAGTAACACAGGGTTTGTAATTATGATAAAAATTAATGTAACACAATTGTTACATTTGAAATTCGTCAGTGGAGCAGGATACTTTGTGATGATTATAAAACCATCATCAGGTAACCATCATCACCTGATCTCATTTCACTTTAGGTTTTTTTGCTGCTGCAAATGTGTTTAACAAACACGCTGTCACAACTGCCAGAAAAGACAAAATATATATTCAGAGTTAAGAACCCAACTAATGGAAACACTAATCACTCTTATGGTGACTTCAAATGAAACACGTTAGAGTTAAACCTCTGTTAATTTTCAATAAAACTTTTAACACTGGAGTTTTTGCTGTATAGGATAACATTCTCTGAAAACATCCTCAAAATGTTACAGTTAAAACATTATATCTTAGTTTACATTTAACCTTCTCACTGTAAAAAAGAATACATTGATTTTATTGATATCTAATCAATAAAATTGAGGCAACAGATTACAAGCAATATTATTAATTAAATTTAACAAATTAGAATTGAGTAATACTTAATCAAATTAATTCCTTAAAAGTTAACCATTTAAAAAGAGTAAAATTTACAAAATATATTTTATTGCCAACATTGAAGACACCTGGTGTTAACAAGCAGAATCACTGAAGAAGAAAACCATTAAAGTCACCATTGTGGAGATCAGTGTGTGTTTTAGTTGGTCTCTTGACCCTTAAATCATTAACTTTTGATTTTGTTTGGCTGCTGTACATGAGTTATAACAGCCAGATGAACAAAGAGAAAAGGTGATCTGATGGTGTTGGTTGTGTTTTAACATGATCATTATTTCACAATCATTTGACCTGAACTCATATAGAGTCCAATTTAGTTAGATTAACTATATTAATAATAGCAGCACTGGCCTTGTACGGCATAATATTTTTAACTTTTACAATGTAATCCAAATAATTTCTAAAAAGTTTCTCCTATACAAAAAAAGAGTCACACATATATCAATAATCAGCCTGTGAATCTCAACAATGGTGACATTTATAAAGCATGTTGCAGTGCATTCTGGGTGCCACCAATCAAAACTCATTCATGGCTCCCATCATACCTTGCTGCATGAATAGAGCTTATGATCAGAGGTGATCTGTTTGTCACCATTGCTGAGATTCATATGCAAAATATTGATGTGTGTGTGTGCCTAAACAAAAAAGAGTGTATATACACCGAAAAAAAAATCTGTTGGATTAACATAAAAAAAATATGTACATTGATTGCACATAATAAAGTTAGGTTTACGCAACATGATTTATACATGTTAAAGCTACATAATTTGTACTTGTTAAATGAACATGATTTTTATATGTTAAGATACATATTTTGTGCTTGATAAACGAACATGATTTATATATGTTAAAGATACATAATATGTGCTTGTTAAACAAACATGATTTTTGTATGTTAAAGATGCATAATTTGTTTGTTTTAATAAACATGATTTATATATGTTCAAGATACATAATTTGTGCTTGTTAAACTAAAACATTTTATGTTTTTCCATTCATATATGCTGTGGTTTCCAATAAATAAAACTAACCTGATTAAGTTTTAGAATACTATAAGCTGACTTTAAGCAATAAATGTATTTTTCTACATCTACTTGTTTTTAAGTACATTCACAACATTACTGTACAGTTTAGCAGCAAGACAAGCAAACACATTTCTTGAATCAAATCACTGTATTATTTTTTACATTTACAATCAATTTTTTACACAGTAAGTGCTATTAGAAGTAAGCTTTCTGTGTGGATTTTGAACAATGACAGCACATTTGTACTCATGTAAGTTTACTCATCACTTTAAGTCAAAGACAAGACACAGTCAAACATGCTGTGAAAAAGGTGAACAGTAATGATCATTCAGATACAGTAAACAGCAAAAAACAAAAAACAAAAACAAAAACAGTAGAAGACAAGGACACCGTCAAACATGTGTAGAGGAAAATGTTAACAGTATAAGTATCAAGTAGTATGAGTATCAAGTAGTCCAAAGCATACCTTGACATTTTTGTTTTCAATTTTAAAAGCATAAGAGAAGTCAAATTGATGTATTTCTTTTAACAGTAGGGCTACAGAAGCAAGTAGTTCTGTGTGTTAAAAAGCTTAAAATCCATGAACAAATGTCAATGAACAATGACAGCATCTCACTTTACTCTTATCTCACTTTACTCTTATCTCATTTACTCTTATCACACTTTGTCATTTACTCTTATCACACTTTACTCTTATCTCATTTACTCTTATCACACTTTGTCATTTACTCTTATCTCACTTTACTCTTATCTCATTTACTCTTATCACACTTTGTCATTTACTCTTATCTCACTTTACTCTTATCTCATTTACTCTTATCACACTTTGTCATTTACTCTTATCACACTTTACTCTTATCTCATTTACTCTTATCACACTTTACTCTTATCACACTTTGTCATTTACTCTTATCACACTTTAGTGTCATTTACTCTTATCACACTTTGTCATTTACTCTTATCACACTTTGTCATTTACTCTTATCACACTTTAGTGTCATTTACTCTTATCACACTTTGTCATTTACTCTTATCACACTTTGTCATTTACTCTTATCACACTTTGTCATTTACTCTTATCACACTTTACTCTTATCACACTTTACTCTTATCACACTTTACTCTTATCAGAGTGTCCTTTTAACCAATAGGTTTAACCAAAAACTATGCACATGTTAAAACAACCATAAAAATAAACAGTGGCCAACCTACTCATATCAAACACATTCAACTTTTTACCAAAGCAAGTTCTTTGTGAGTGTGTGAAATGTAAAGGAAATGGTCCTTATTGCAAGAAATGGGAAACTACCTTGTGTCCATCCTGCCGTACCATGGAAACAGCTCACTCATAGAGTCTGTTTCTGAGAACTTGTGCTTTCTTGGATAGAGTGGAGCCTTCCAGCTCCATGACTATCTTCTGCAGTACCTCAAATGTACTTTTCATTTCAGGTGGGTAGTTGAGATTTAAGGCATACATAAGACCAAAAAGCATTGCCGTAGCTAATGCAAAGTTGTCTAAGCCTTGCAAGATGTTCTGGCCTTCCAGGATAATCCCGATGTCGTCTGATCTGTCACGGAATTTTAGAATGTAAATTCCCACTGTGGTCTCCTCTGTGGATTTTTGGATGAAGGCTTCGTCACCATCCTGCAGAATCCACAGACAAAATGAGATTACTGTTAGACCTCAGTTCTATTGTGGATGGTAGTCCTACAAGTTTAGATCCAAGATATCCAATTGTGAAGTGGTCAGCAACCTTACGGCAGGCGTATGGATAATCACAGAATGTTTTTTTTGGATCTGTGCTTTCTGAAACTTTACAAGTATTTTTCTCAAAACTCAATAAAACATGCTATGTGACGATGTGGAATGATTGCCTCAAAATATATGTCCATATGCAATAGGGGTGTCGAAATTCTATGATGCATCACGATGCAGACAGGGACGATTTGGCATCAGTTCAGCAATAGACTATAACCTATAATAATGTACCGACATGCTTTGTCGCAGTAGCATACAATGGCAAAGGGAGTCGAGAAGCAATAATTAAAGCTACACTGTGTAATAGTTTAAGTTGATTTTTAGCCCAAAACACTTTGTTCTTTCAAAATTATTGGAATGTAACGGTTTATGTCACTGCGACTTCCCGAACAAGCGAACACATGCACACACAGTCGAAGTGCTCCCAACTTCAAGTGCTATTTAGAATAGAATATTACTTCAAGTACCTGCTTAGAAAAGCGCCACGTTTTATTTTGTGTCACCATACTTGGTCGTATAACTACTCGTGTAACTGTATTTAAATAGGGAAAACGTGGAGGTGTTTGGTCGCTTCTAACTTCATCTCTGTTTGGTTCCTAATGAATGAACTGGGCTAAGCTAAGTGCGATCAAAGTGTCGCCGCGCACTAGAGCGATTGAGTGCACGCACTGAGATGAGAGAGGTATGTATCAACTCGTCTTAGTTAAGGAAATAACTAGAACTGCACGATTAATTGTATCGCAAACACAAATTATTGTGAGTTATTGGATGGGATGTGCGCTACAATGTTCCATTCATTCATCAACTGAAAACAGGATGACTAATCGATTCCTAGTATTTAAGAATCGATATTTGTAAAAATGAGAATCGATTTAAATCGAGAAATCAATATTTTTTTACCCAGCCTTAAGAGAGGGGAATGCTGAAAATAGAAAAAAGCAATCAAATATACTTGCAGTAGATTTACAAAAATACTCACCACAACGATTCCCTGTGGACACAGTTACTGTATGAGCTGCATCTCAGACTACTGGAATCGGGAGAGAATCTGCAAATGTCCTTTATGCAACCAGACCTTCACACCAAGACCTGTTTTAGGTAAGAATGTGGTGTTTGCTGAAATGGTGGAGAAACTCAAGGCGACGAGACTCCAATCTGCTCCTGTTCCTGCTCCTGCGGTTCCTCACACTGGATCTGGAGATGTGCAGTGCGACTCCTGCACTGGAAATAAACAGAAAGCAGTGAAGTCGTGTCTGGATTGTCGAAGCTCTTACTGTCAAATTCACCTTGAACAGCATGAGAGTCTCTTCAGAGGTAAAGGACACAATCTGATGGACGCCACTGGACGACTGCAGGAGATGATCTGTCCTCAACATGGTAAAATGCTGGAGATTTACTGCCGTACCGACCAGCGGTGTATCTGTATGCTGTGTTTGGTGGATGAACACAAAAATCATGACACTGTATCAACTGCAGCAGCGAGGACAGAGGAACAGGTACTGCTTCATACTATGGGTTAAACAACTTCCTTTTTTAAGTCAACTGTTATGTGATTAAAGTCATGTCGACGTTGACTAATTGCTGATGGCGTCATTATAAAAATGCAATAAATGGAAATGCTTTGCAGCATGCCACTATTTGCAACTAGAGGCTAAAGTTTGTGAACAAATTTTGATGTTGGCTTGAGAAGCCTGAACCTCGAGCTGAGGCTTGAACTCGTGTCGCCTTGTGAACAGCTTACTTCAAAAACAGAAAGGAATATATGCTGGAACTTTCCAGTTTTTAAGCAATAAACTGTGTTAAACATGCATTTCAATGTTCAATATTGAGCATTCAGATGGTATAAACAAACATAAATTGTGGAGCGCTCGGATTATGCATTTATTTGTCATATTAAAGGGATACTCCACTTTTTTTGGAAATAGGCTCATTTTACAACTCCCCCAGAGTTAAACAGTTGAGTTTTACCGTTTTCGAATCCATTCAGCTGAACTCCTGGGCCCGTATTCATAAAGAATCTTAATGCAAAGAGTAGCTCCTAGTGACAAAATTCTAAGAAAATTCCTAGAAATGTGGGCGTTTACTCTTAAAATTAAAGAAAAAATCCTAGTAAAGAAAAAAGTAATTCAGAAAGCATCTTAACCCTTAAAAGAGGTCTTAAGGTCAAAATTGTTAGGAGCACGGACGAGGACTTTTAGGAGGCTTAAGAGTTTCTTTAGCAGAGGAGAACATGTCAGAAAGACGAAGAGGGAGAAGAGATGTGTTGCAGACAATGAATAACAGTGAGTTAATAAGACTCTATAGATAAGATCGTGCAGGGATCATGTTTGTGACTGATCTTATTAGAGACACGCTAACATCTCCGACACAGCGCAGAAATGCCATAGCGCCAGAAATGAAAGTAATCACTACATTACGATATTTGGCAACTGGGAAAATTCCATGTTTGATACATTAAAACCAACATTCAAACCACCACTTAAATAGACATGCCAGCAATTAGTGTAATTGGCTTAGAATGATAAAAATTGTTCCACCCTTTCCAATCAAATACCTTATAGGAAATTAACAGCATGGTAAATAAAAAAAAGGATTTATATACACATATATAATGTGTGTGTGTGTGTGTGTGTGTGTGTGTGTGTGTGTGTGTGTGTGTGTGTGTGTGTGTGTGTGTGTGTGTGTGTGTGTGTGTGTGTGTGTGTGTGAGAACGGTCAAATAGGAAAAATTACGCATGTAATTTCAAAGTGAAGGCTTAGAATAGACCCTATACTTAAAATCACTTTTTTTTTTTTTTTTCTTGGACAACCAACCAATCATAGTCTTCAAAAGATTGTGTCATACATAGCAACGGGGTCAACCCCGCCTCCTTACTAAGATGAAAGTTTTTGTCTTTTCCTTACTCAGAGTTGCTCTAAGATCGGTCCTGAATCGCTTTTAAGCTAAGACTCCTACGTAAAAGTTTTTAAGCTAAATTAAGAGTTTTCTTAGAGGATTCTTAGAATCTTTATGAATACGGGCCCAGGTCTGGCGGTACCACTTTTAGCATAGCTTAGCATAGATCATTGAATCAGACAAGACCATTAGCATCTCTCTCAAAAAAATGACCAAAGAGTTTCGATATTTTTCCTATTTAAAACTTGACTCTTCTGTAGTTACATCGTGTACTTAGACGAACGGAAAATGTAAACTTGCTGCCGTAACTTTGCTGCTGTACCATGATTCCAGTAGGCGTAATGATATGACGCAGCGCCTGAAAATAGGTCTAATAGGTTAGACAAACTTAGTCCCGGTCACGTTGGAAGTTACAGAGCTGGGGACTATTTTCAGGTGCTGCGTCATATCATTACGCCTGCTGCACCCATGGTACCGCAGCAAAGTTTCTTGATTATTACGCAGGAATGAAAGTATAGTTCCTAGCCATATCAGCCTAGAAAATCGCAACTTTTCATTTTCCGTCGGTCTTAGTACACGATGTAACTACAGAAGAGTCAAGTTTTAAATAGGAAAAATATTGAAACTCTTTGGTCATTTTTTTGAGAGAGATGCTAATGGTCTTGTCCGATTCAATGATCTATGGTAAGCTATGCTAAAAGTGGTACCGCGAGACCCGGAGATCGGCTGAATGGATTCGAAAATGGTAAAACTCAACTGTTTAACTCTGGGGGTGTTGTAAAATGAGCCTATTTCCAAAAAAAGTGGAGTATCCCTTTGGAAACTGATCGTAAAAGCGGACTTCAAAGATTTCTTATCCTTTGGCCCCCTCTATAGGACCGTATTAGTATTACAGAAAATGTAAATCTCTGAGATTTTTGGGGGAGTTTAGATCGATTTTTTTATTTTTTTTTTTATTTTTTTTTACAAAAACCTTAAGTCCAATCAGTTAGAAAAAATATGGCACATGAAGTCAGAACAGTCCAAAGGTCTTGTTATATGTTGTTAGTTTCAAAATCACATGATCAAAGACTAGTCGACATCAAGCTTAAAAGCGTCATGGCAGAGCATTAAAGTTGACTAGTCTATGGAACCCTATACTCCCTACTGAATCTCTCGATCAGAGAAGCTAACTTCATTATTTGTGTTTTGACAGAAAATAGAAAACCGTTATTTCTAATAATATTTCACAATCACTGTTGGGTAAGTTACTAATGAATTATTTACATCTTCAACAGTGTAATTTTTATTTCAAGTGTAATTATATCAATCTGGACCAGTTAAACAATACAGGATAGAAATGAAACCGTTCTTTTAATTATTTCAAAGAAACAATATAAAATTGTATAATTCTTGAACTGACCAAAGCATTTAAAGGGAGAAGGTTACATAAAAACATACATTTTAACAATGTACGTTAAATGTTGATGTTAAATCCACTGTTTTATATATAATTGTTCTATACCGTATTTAATGCAATTACATCAAAAGTTAATAATTAAATTACAAAAAAAAGAGTAATCCCTTTTTCAAGGGAAAAATAATTAAATTACAGTACTTAATTACTTGGTAATGAACGACATCCAACACTGTTCACAATATTGCAGTTTTTACTAAATTTTTGATCAAATAAATGCAGCCTTAGTGAGCATGAGAGGCTTCTTTCAAAAACGTAAAAAAATCTTACTGACCCCAAACATTTTATTGGTAGTGTAAATTTAATCATATTTTTGTTTTCTGCAGGAACACAGAGAAACATCCAGACGAGAATCCAGCACATAGAGAAAGATCTTCAGGCGCTGATAGAGGCTGTGGCGTCTCATAAGGTGAGTTTGGAGAAGAAGAGAAGTTTGAGTCTCAGTTTGGACTTTCCTCCAGTGCTGGAGCTCTACTAGATCACTGTGTGATGTGTGTGTGTGTGTGTGTGTGTGTGTGTGTGTGTGTGTGTGTGTGTGTGTGTGTGTGTGTGTGTGTGTGTGTGTGTGTGTGTGTGTGTAACAGCGCTCTGCACAGACGGCAGTGGAGGACAGTGAGAGGATCTTCACTGAGCTCATCCACTCCTTTGAGATACGTCGCTCAGAGGTGACGCAGCTGATCAGAGATCAGGAAAGATCTGCAGTGAGTCGAGCTGAAGAACGACTGGAGCGACTGAAACAGGAGATCGATGATCTGAGGAGGAGAGACACTGAGCTGAAGAAGCTTTCACACACACACGATCATGTTCATTTCCTCCAGGTAACAGAGTTCTTCTCAAACACTGAGGACTTCTGTAATTCAAAAACACAAGCTTCTGTAATTACAGGGAGTTTTTGTTTTTGTGTCTGTAGAGTTTGCCGTCTCTTGTATATCTCTCTGGATCTACAGATGGCTTCAGTATCAGTTCTCATCTGTCTTTCGACAACATAGTGAAATCAGTCTCTCAACTCAGAGACAAACTTCTGCAGTTCGGCAGAGAGACTATAGAAAAGTCATATAGAATAGGTAAAGACGTCTATTCTCAGAAATGAGTTCAGTATCATATATATGCATATACATTCTCAATGATAATTAAACTGCAGATGTGTTTTGTTTCCATAGTGAAATCCAGCCAGGATTTTGGCGCCCCTGAATATCAGACCAGAGAAGAGTTTCTACAATGTGAGTTACTATGAACATAAGTTTGATTAATAATGACTAGTTAATGGCCTCTTTTACTTTTTGTGTTACATTGCATTGGCTACAACAAACGAATTATAAAATCAATAATAAAAATAATCACAGGGTCCCCACGGATCCTTAAAAAGTCTTTAAGTCTTTAAAGCTTAGGAGTGTGCAATATTGTCTATGAACTATGATGATATTGTAATCATTGTTTTAACTATGTACGAGGCACTGCGAGCTGACATCGCATTTGTCTCTCGTGCTTTCACTGCGTGATGTGTGCAGTTTTAGGTATGTCCCCAAATGAGTTTTTGTCTTATATTTATATTATGTTGTTATATTAGAATATCACATGAGCAAGAGTGCCGTTTTCCTGTGCATTTTTTGACTGAAATCCGCGTTTTGAACGAATCATTTTAATGATTCAATGAACAATCACTTGCTTTTCCTGAATGAATCAGCCATTTGAACAAATCGGTTGAATAAATGACTCCAACAACTCGCTTATTAAGACAGTGACTTGCCGCCACCTACTGGCGGTTTTAGTGTCATATTTAAAGTACCCGTTGATTAAAACGTTAAAATTATAAATAATTTCATACATATTTAAATATTGAATAACTTTATTTATGCAATTGTAAATATATTAATGCCAGTTCTGATGCCACTTCTGTGTCACCTCTGCACTGCAAAGATGGATTTTGATTTAATTATTTAATTTGACAGTGGTACTGTGCTATTCTAATAGAATTTTATTTGAATGTTAGAATTTGACATAAAAGGTCTAAATACGTTTAGAAAAAATTTCCATATGTAGGTGAAAATGCCCCTGGAAATCAATTTAAGGTGGTAAATATGTTGATTTCTGTCACTGCTGTGAACTGACCACTGCATAGAATAATAAATAATATGAATATCTTCGTGAGTCTGCTGTCAACAACAGGCCTAAACCAGCCATGGTCCCAGCACAAAAACACAGTCAGTAAAATATCATCTAATTATTATCAACAAAACTTTGAAACTATCGAGATATATTTTTGTCAATATTGCACACCCCTAATGTACGGTATTCATTTTGATTTCTTCAGGTCTTAAAAAGCCTTAAATTTGACTTTAAAAAGTGTGCAGCAACCCTGAATCAACAAATTTGTATTATTAATTTATTAAATGACTGAAAAGGCATGTCATCAAGATGGAGAGGAATAATTTTTACTTAATTCATTTTCATAGAAAATATGTTGATGGACATAAATAGACATTTACTGAAAATTGAACCATATTTGATGCTTGTAACACAAGTACAACAATTTTTTATCATGAATAGATATTTGTAAATGGGGTTGACTTTACCCTGCAGGAAGAATAAATGAAAGTAACACATTACTATGTTTATAGGTGATAACATACATGTTACCTGTTAAATGATTAGTTTATAGTATAAAACTAATAGATCCTGCTAATGTGTTATGAGCTAATGTTAGGTGTTATGTGTGTTAATGTGCTAATAATGATGGAAGGACATGAGTGATTATGTGTTTATCTCCATCAGATTTCCGTCTGTTGACTCTGGATCTGAACTCAGTGAATAATTGTCTCCGTCTGTCTGAGGGAAACACAGAGATCACTTTCGCTGACACAATTCAGCCGTATCCTGATCATTCAGACAGATTTGATTATTGGGCCGAGGCATTGTGTGTGGAGAGTGTTACTGGACGCTGTTACTGGGAGGTGGAGTGGAGTGGAGATGGGAGATTAGGAGTGGTTATAGGAGTGACATGCAAGAGCATCAGCAGGAAGGGAAATGGTCCTGAAAGTATAGCGGGTTTAATGATCATTCGTGTAGTTTGTAACTTTGTACTGCACTCCCACTTTCTGCTCATTCTGTCACAATAACATTGAGACTGTTCTCCCTGTAGTGTCCAGCAGTAGAATAGGAGTGTATGTGGATCACGGCACAGGGATTTTGTCCTTCTACAGCGTCTCAGACACAATGAGACTCATCCACAGAGTCCAGGCCACATTCACTCAGCCGCTCTACGCTGCGTTTGGATTAGATAGACTCTCAAGTGTGAAACAGTGTCGTCTGACCAATTAAATCATAGAGAGGTTCTACCAATTATTTTGTCATATCCCCTACTGAACCCTTTGAAAATCTGTATTTCTGCTTTTACTTCTCAATAAAAAAATGTGTTCTTACCTTAACTTAACTCACAATTGTAGACAAACACAATCAGACTAAACTAATAACACAAACTATTGTACTTTTCTCATTTTATACTGAATACACTGAATCATTCACAGTGCAGGGTGGAGAACAGTGGTGTAATTATTATTTTTTTTTAAATGGGTCAGGAGTGTGTAAGTGTGTGTGTGTGTTTGGTGGCAGGGGTGCAATACAAGGCTTTAGACCTTATTGAGAGCAGTGCCACGATAGGTATAAAAAGCTGTGAAAAGGTCTGTATTACAGGTTAAAATAACAAATGCACAAAAAATAACATTATGATGTCCAGAAATCAAATGCAAATCTTAAAAAAGTTTAATTGATCGATATAGAACTCACTTTTAAAGTGATTGTTAAGTTTCATCCTAGATCGACTGTAATACAATATGAGTCTTTATGTTAGTGAATAAATACATAGATCTGCATTTAATGTTTGTGTTTTCGAATGGTCTGGTGTTTGAACGTCTCGGTTACGTGAAGGAGGGAGGGAACGGAGACAACACGTCGGGCTGATCGACGAATAGGAATAGGAATCTCGCTAGAGAGACCAATCTACTTTAAATGTAACTAAACAAGCCAATGCACATTGTGATATTTGCATCAGCTGCTCCGCCTCCCAGTGCGAGTATATAATGAGCAGAAGGTGCATCGCATCTTCAGGTTTTCCCTGAGGAGCCGAGAGATGGGAGATGGGTCAGTGCTTGTGGAGAGAATGTCAATCACTGCTGTTCCCCATGACTTTACTCAATGAGACTATTGGAAAAAAAACTGGGAAAGCGTGTCCTTTCCACTGGAAAAAGAACGCTGCGGAAGCCACATCCTACCCACAGGGAGTTTAGTGGAGATTACCTATGGACTAACTCTGTAGGGCCTTACTAAATATGGAATGACTTTGAGGTGACTCTAGCCTCATCAAAGGGGGGCTCCCCTAAGGGAAAGACACTGTCTTGGCTTCTGTTTATATACTGTGGATAAATGCATATGGGATCCTCTCAGTGCACTTCAGCGTGCACACTGCACCCCTTCAGCGTGCACTGGGACGGTTTGCAGCCGAGTGTGAAGCGGCTGGGATGAGAATCAGTGCCTCCAAATCCGAGGCCATGGTTCTCAGCCGGAAAAGGGTGGCTTGCCCACTTCAGGTTGGTGGAGAGTTCCTGCCTCAAGTGGAGGAGTTCAAGTATCTTGGGGTCTTGTTCACGAGTGGGGGAAGGATGGAACGGGAGATTGACAGACGGATTGGTGCAGCTTCTGCAGTACTGCGGGTCGATGTACTGGTCTGTCGTGGTGAAGAAAGAGCTGAGCCGCAAGGCGAAGCTCTCGATTTACTGGGCAATTTACGTTCCTACTCTCACCTATGGTCATGAGCTTTGGGTCATGACCGAAAGGACAAGATCCCGGATACAGGCAGCCGAAATGAGCTTTCTCCGCAGGGTGTCTGGGTGATCCCTTAGAGATAGGGTGAGAAGCTCGGTCACTCGGGAGGAGCTCAGAGTAGAGCCGCTGCTCCTCCACATCGAGAGGGGCCAGCTGAGGTGGCTCTGGCATCTGTTCCGGATGCCTCCAGGACGCCTTCCTGGGAAGGTGTTCTGGGCGCTTCCCACCGGGAGGAGACACCAGGGAAGACCTAGGACACGCTGGAGGGACTATGTCTCCCGGCTGGCCTGGGAATGCTTCGGTGTCCTCCTGGAAGAGCTGGAGGAAGTGTCTAGGGAGAGG